>NC_136267.1:22012234-22072234 GCF_964187855.1 Myxine glutinosa | reverse complement strand
TAACCACCCTGCCGGAAGGAATGGGTATTGACACCTTTTTTCACTCGTGGAGGTAATGAGTGCTAAGATTACCAAAACGAGGTTTGTCCGTTCATCCGTCACGCGAAGAAGAAGCAAGTCCTTGAGCAGGGAGGGAGTATTTATACCATATTTCCCTCCCAGTGGGAACAGGTATTACTAGTTAACAAACGTTATTGATTTTACCTGACATTACACACGTCCGTTAAAATTATGTCTGTGTTCATGAACATGTTAGTCTGTTATTGGAGACCATAGATGAATGCTAATGTCGGTGAGAATACTTGTACTCTTCTGTCTTTACTCTCATCAATGGATCAAGTTCGTAATTACGTCATGATGTATTTACCGAGAGGAATTGTGGGATTGAGTGGGTGCAGCTTTGTTTTCCTTCCATTGAATCGTATGAGTTGATGATACGGTGAAGTCATTTTTCTCAAGGAAAAGCGATGCTAAATATACAGTACAGAACTGCACAGAAAACTGTATTTAGCCAGCAACACTCTCACTTCCTTTTTATGAGTTACCAACCAATGATAAGAGGTGGAGATTACGGGTGAGCTCGATTCCAAATGGGACCATATGGACCGACTACAAATGGATGAGTGTAACAAATGAAAAGATATGTCAATGAGCCATCTGACACAACAAACAACAACAACAACAACAACAACAACAGGCTTTTAAAGGCCATTTTCCCTGCTAGAGCGGGGGTTAGCCTTGCGGTCCCCATGACAATCTTCTCCATTTTGCCCTATTTTCTGCATCTCTCCTTGTTAACCCCCTTGCCCGCATTTCTTGTTCCACCATCTTTCGCCAAGTCTTTCTCGGTCTTCCCCGTCCTCTACTTCCTTCTACATTCATTCCCATCACTCTTCTCAACCAGTCACTTTCATCCTTCCTCAACACATGACCAAACCATCTCAACCTGTTCCTCTTCACAGCATCAATCACAGGCTCTATTCCCATCATCTTTCGCAATTCATCATTTGTCTTCCTCTCTCTCAGCGATACTCCGCACATCCACCGAACCATTCGCATTTCCACCCTTTCCAGCCTTCGTTGCTTCTCTACGTTCATTACCCATGTCTCGCTCCCATAAATCATAACACTTCTCACACATGCAGCATACACCTTTCCCTTCAGCTTCAGCGACACTCCCCTCATCATCAGCACGCCACTCAGTTCCCGAAACGTCTTCCATGCACATCTCACTCGAGCAACCGTTGTCGAGTCTGATCCACCTTCTCCATTCGGCACGTCTCCGAGGTAACAAATTGAGCATTGAGCCATCTGATCTGAAAAAAATATTATCTGCACAAACAAACCTCCACTCTGGATCTAACTTGGCTTGCTAATCACAGTCGAGAGGCTGGTAAGTGTAAGTGACGTGTTATGCCATTGCTGTGCAACGATGAAGACGTTTTTTCTCTGGTCCGCGGTTTGATGCCCGAAGCCTCCGTGGGCCTCCAAGGCCCTGTGCAAGCTAATGGCCCAGACTTCACACCCTACTGCCTGGAGTCTCGAGCAGCAGGTCGCAGAGCCCATTAAAAAAGATTCTTCACTCTTGCACAGAATTGTCACGATGCTTTACTTACATCACCAGCCTCTTGATGCCAATTAGCAAAGTTGAGGTACACCTACAATGGAGGTATCGTCAAATAATATTTTATACACATCAGATAGCGCAATTATATATCTCCATTTGACACATTCATCCATTTTTACTTGAACCATATGGATAAAATTTGAATCGAGCTCACCCATAACCTCTGCCTCTTAACCCTTTGAGTACGGGATTTTTTTTTGATAAATAAATTTCGTTCACTGAATGAATGGACAGGTATGGGAATGCAACCACGTACTGACGATCTATTTATCGGTATAGGCGATGACGTGTAGTAACGTCATCCGAACACAAAACATTTTCGTGGGTTGCGGCACTGGATGTCATCCGTACTCAAAGGGTTAATAATGGTTGGTAACTGATAAAATTGGAGTGAAGGAGTTCTCCTGGTTGGTGAAACAGTTTGGTATACAGCTGCTTACATTTGGCATGTTTTTAGTGAGAAAAAGATGGGGGAAATGGGAAGGAGAAGAGATACCCCAGGAGCCCTGAGTGGAAGGATGCACTGCTGAACTGCTCGCATTGTGTGGAAGACACGCCCCCAACCAGCAAGCCACGCCTCTCCTCATCTTAGCAGGCATCATGATGCACAGACTGCGAGCCGATTTGCCTGCTGTTGATGGGTTCAGTTCCTGCTTACGGCTCGTACCATCTCCACCAACTCTGCTGGAACACTCTATTGTCTCATATGACCATCTTTGTCTATCTATCATGGAGTGTCTGAAGAAGCCTTAAGCTTAAGACAAACGCGAGGAATCTCATTCATCGCTGGTTTCGTGGGTGCGTATGTTGGTAGTGGGTTAAGGGTTTTTATTATTACTTATGGCATGTTATTGCTTCTTTGTGTTTCCTTCCTCTATGCCATTTTCTTATTAAATATACCTGGTCCCGGGGGGTGAATTCTGGTAGTCGTGGTTCTCACTGAGCAATTATGGAAAGACCCATTGAGTGATAATCGGCCATGGGTTGTCACACCACATACGCGGATTGCGTTGCACGTCAGGCCCGCTCGGCCTTATTTGCATACGATGGGCAACAACTGTCGGTGTAACACTGGGCCGATTCAGACATTCAATGCTTACGGTATCGCGGCATTAGGCACCTGATCCGGCAGACAAGACCTCAAAGTGCTTGACCGCTACAGTCGCATTAAAGTGACTCACCGGATTTTAACCAAATAACTGAGCACCATAACAATATTGTGATGCAAATACACATAGGGGCCATTTTGAGTTTATTCCAAAAGGTCCAGAATCTCTTTTTTAGGGACACAGGTGCAGTTTGTTGGGAGAATTGCAATAATTGACAGGCAGAGCGTCTTGTTCGTAATTACCGCGCCAAAGGATCCCTGCCGTGGCTGAGGTTAAAAGGAACGAAGTTGGCGATTTGAAGTCAAACACTTGAAAATCTACCCTGCAAAAGTGATCAGCTTTTGATCAATTGCACCCAGTAGTCAGTAATAATGAAAATCAGTTATTATATATTTATATATATATAAATATGCACTTTTTTTTTAAAAGTCATTTAAAGAGACTTAATTTGTGTAATGTCAATATTCGGTGTTTTTACCAATCATTTTGATTTTCCTTCGTCGCATACTTTTCACGTGTGTTTTTCATATGTACATGGACAGCGAGTGAGTGGGATCGCTTCACGGAGCCATCTCTGCTTATCGTCAATTATCATGTCTTAAATCCCCAATGCCACAGCTAATGTGATCTAACAATGGTTATATACATATATACATATATATACATATACAGTCACGTGAAAAAGTAAGTACACCCCATGTAAAGTTTTGACTTTTTCAACATATTTCAACATACAGCTATTTGATCTTCATTTCAACAATATTGATAGATAAAGGTGATATAATATAACAAATATCATGAAACATTTACATTTTGTAGTCCATTGTATAATTTAAACAAACATAAATGCAAATTTCGCATGTGGAAAAAGTAAGTACACCCTTGGCTCTAATAGGTGGTATTGCCCCCTTTGGCAGAAACAACCTCAAGTAGGCGTTTCTTATAACTGTCTACCAGTCTCTGACATCGACTTGGAGAAATTTTTGCTCACTCCTTCATGCAGAATTCTTTCAGCTGTGCGATGTTTGAGGGGTTTCTTGCATGCACAGCTCGTTTCAAATCCCCCCACAACATCTCGATGGGATTTAGATCCGGGCTTTGACTTGGCCATTCCAGAACCCTCCATTTATTTCTTTTCAGCCATTCCTTGGTGCATTTACTGGTATGTTTAGGGTCATTGTCATGTTGCAAGGTCCACCTTCGGTTGAGCTTCAACTTTCCGACAAATGGCCTCACATTATCCTCAAGCACCCTCTGGTACAATGAAGAATTCATAGTGGATTAGATGATGGTGAGCTGCCCAGGCCCTGTTGCAGCAAAGCTGCCCCAAACCATAATATTTCCACCACCATGCTTTATAGTTGGTATCAGGTTCTTGTGGTCAAATGCTGTCTTTGGTTTTCGGCAAACATATCTTCTGGTACTGTGGCCAAATAGCTCTAACATTGACTCATCTGTCCAGAGCACATTGTTCCAGAAGTGCTGGTCTTTGCCTTGGCCCTAGGTGTTCATTGGCAAACTTTAGTCTTGCCCTGATGTTCTTTCTGGACAGCAAAGGTTTCCTCCTGGCACACCTCCCATGTAGATCAAATTTGTGCAGCCTCTTTCTAATGGTAAACTCGTGCACTTTGACATCAACAGTGGCAAGAGCTACCTGTCGGTCCCGTGATGACATTCTGGGGTTCTTGGAGACTTCTTTCAGCATCTTGCGGTCTGCCCTCGGGCTGAACTTGCTGGGGCGGCCTGGCCTGAACAAGTTGGCAGTTGTTTGGAATCTTCTCCACTTGTAGATGATCTTCCGGACAGTCGAATGATTGATTTCAAATTGTTTGGAGATCTTTTTAAATCCCTTCCCAGACTTGTAGGCTTCTATAACCTTCTTTCTGAAGGCCTCAGATAGCTCTTTTGATCTAGGCATGGTGACGCCGCCCACTTCAACAACAAAGAGCAAACCAAACGAAATGTCTGAGGTTTAAATAAGACAGGTTCCTCCAAGATCCTCTCTTACGATGTTCTAATCATTTGCACCTGAGCTGGTGCACCTGATTCTAATTTTAGGTATTTGAAGCAGTGATAAATGTAGGGGTGTACTTACTTTTTCCACATGCGAAATTTGCATTTATGTTTATTTGAATTATACAATGGACTACAAAATGTAAATGTTTCATGATATTTGTTATATTATATCACCTTTATCTATATAATAATACCGTAAGGACTCGACTTTGTTATCCCTTTTACGCCGCACCCAGTGACCCGATGCCCACGGCACTAATGGATTTACGATCTATGAACCGCGCTCTTTGTTTATCACGTACAGACATACTCGAAAAATCTGAATTAGCCGACGTTGGGGACCAAAAGCATCCGATTAACTGCCGATACGACGCCATCTTACGACGCCATCGTATTGGCGTCTGCTGGGCGAAGGCGAAGCAACCGTCCGCTGATTGGACAGTCGAGTGGTGTGAACATGGGTGGTGTGAACCAAATGGTCTTTTTATTCCCTTGAACATTTTAAATTAGGATATATAAGGAAACGTCTTTATCGTCATTTTAATAAAGTTAAATGGAGTGACGTTGCGATACTCGGGGTGCGTTGCATAAATCCTCGTAACTCAGAGAGGTGTAGCAGGTGGCGAGACGTAAGGAAGCTTAAAGATAACGAGCTGAAACAGACGAACGATATGTCAATCCCTTTCTACACCGAACGGCAATAAAAGTATGAGAGCGGGAAGGCATGGCCTGAGCACTTCGAGCAGAGAGGACTGATTGGACTTAACTTAAAGAGAAAAAATTGGAGCTTAACGGAAGAAGAAGATCCCATGAGCGCTGCCATCACTTATCGAGGTGTGTTGAGGTCTGAAGAGATGAGGTGGTTTCTAGGAGCAATTTGTACCTTTTTACTGCTTGAGGTGAGTTCGGTTCGTGTTTTGTGACTCGTAGATTTATTAATCAAAACACGGTCACAGTGGCGTCAGGCACTGTGACCGTGTATGTGACTCATATTGTTCATATACGCACTCTTCATTCTCATCTTTCTTCCTAACTCTTACTCGGACAAGCAAATCCCCTATGCCATCCATAATGGTACACTCTATCCATACACCACATCCTCCCTTCCGTGGATGTTCCATGGGTTTCGGCTAGTCTATATAATAATAGCGTAAGGACTCGACTTTGTTATCCCTTTTACACCGCACCCAGTGACCCGATGCCCATGGCACTAATGGATTTACGATCTACGAACCGCGCTCTTTGTTTATCACGTACAGCCATACTCGAAAAATCTGAATTAGCCGACGTTGGGGCCCAAAAGCATCCGATTAACTGCCGATACGACGCCATCTTACGACGCCATCGTATTGGCGTCTGCTGGGCGAAGGCGAAGCAAGCCGTCCGCTGATTGGACAGGCGAAGGCGAAAGCAAGCCATTCACTGAGTGAACAATCCAGAGCATGCATTTGTGCCGGTGTCGGCGATCGTTGTTCATATACGCACTCTTCATTCTCATCTTTCTTCCTAACTCTTACTCGGACAAGCAAATCCCCTATGCCATCCATAATGGTACACTCTATCCATACACCACATCCTCCCTTCCGTGGATGTTCCACGGGTTTCGGCTAGTCTATCAATATTGTTGAAATGAAGATCAAATAGCTGTATGTTGAAATATGTTGAAAAAGTCAAAACTTTACATGGGGTGTACATACTTTTTCACATGACTGTATACATATATACATATATACATATATATATATATACATATATACATTTATACATATATACATATATATACATATATACATACATATATATATATATATATACATATATACATATATATACACATATATATATACATATATATATACATATATACATATATATATATATATATATATATATATATATATATATATATATATATATATATATACATATATACATATATACATATATATATATATATATATATATATATATATATATATATATATATATATATATATATATGTATATATATATATATATATATATATATATATATATATATATATATATATATACACATATATATATGTATATATGTATATACATATATATATATATATATATATACATATATACATATATATATATATACAAATATAGATATATACATATATACATATACATATATATACATATATACATATATATATATATACAAATATAGATATATACATATATACATATACATATATATACATATATACATATATACATATATACAAGAAAACAAAGTCATCAATCTCTGTAAACACATGCAAAATGAACAAAGGAACAAGCACAACCAAGGATTTGTGGATGTGGAAGCTATTTTCACGGATATGCGTCGGTGTAACCCTAGACTAAGGCTCAGCCTCAGACTCAAGGCAAAGACCCGGCTTGGAACGAGAAGTTACCTCACCACTATGCAGAATTTTGAAAGGCTTAAAAAATTAAAAATAAAAAGTAAAGAACTTCCACCAGTGTTTGTATGAAGAAGAATAAAAGACATTTGCATAAAAAGGATCGGGCCGAACTAAGCACCATTTCGACTTAATTAATGTTAAGATTAAATTTGTCCTCATTTGCAATGTGACAAAAAAGTGGTAACTGGGTCCATTGTGTGATATCGAGTCTTAAATGTAACTGGGGCCTTTTTCAAAAGATTATATCCTCTTAATACCAGACAATTTACCCTATGATGTGAATAACAGCTGTCACTGTTTTGTATCGACGTCAATTTATTAGTGTTATTATTAGGATATGGGCTAGCGGCTAGGGTGCCGGCTTAGGATCCTAGGATCCTGGGTTCGAATCCCGGTCGATCGCTGAATTAACGCCAGGGGGGTTGACTCAGCCTGTCATCCCTCCGAGGTCGGCTAATTGAGTACCAGTTCACTGGTAATTCCCTGTTTGTCGTTAAAGGCGGCAAAAAGGGTTGGCGTCAGGAAGGGCATCCGGCCGTAAAACATTGCTTCAAAAAGGGGACCAAAAAAACAACAACAACCATGGTTCCCGAAAAAGGCCAACCCCCGCTTTGCGGGGAAAAATGGCCTCTAAAGGTGGTTATATTAGGATATGTAAGATATGCAAACTGATAGATAAGTTAATGAGGCACGGGCATGATGGGCCAAATGCCCTAAACCCCAAAGGAAGTAAACCCAATGTAATTGGCTTTTTGAGTTGAATTATCATTACAAAATTGCACACTGATCAAACAATTAGGATAAAATATGTACAATGGTTTGAAAGAAATGAGGTGACCACCTAAGGACCAGAATAAAATCCAATTGAAATCAACGCTTAAAAAGAAAGGGTAAGTATTCAGGGCCAATGCAAAAAAAGAAAAAAATCAAATAAATATAATTATTATGTATTAAAATCATGAGTTGTACACTTTTTCAGAATGTATACTTTCAACAAAATGGAATTTAATAACAATTAATTAACAAAATGCATGCAGGACGATTCTTATGGACATGTGCACTGTCATGTTCACACGTTTCCCCCATTTAGTCATATTTACACATATCCCACATTCAGTCATATTTACACACATCCCACATTCAGTCATATTTACACATATCCCCCATTTCGTCATATTTACACATATCCCCCCATTTAGTCATATTTACACATATCCCACATTCAGTCATATTTACACAAATCCCACATTCAGTCATATTTACACATATCCCCCCATTTAGTCATATTTACACATATCCCCCCATTTAGTCATATTTACACATATCCCACATTCAGTCATATTCACACATATCCCAAATTCAGTCATATTTACACATATCCCCCATTTAGTCATATTTACACATATCCCACATTCAGTCATATTCACACATATCCCAAATTCAGTCATATTTACACATATCCCCCCATTTAGTCATGTTTACACATATCCCACATTCAGTCGTATTTACACATATCACCCCATTTAGTCATATTTACACATATCCCACATTCAGTCACATTTACACATATCCCCCATTTAGTCATATTTACACATATCCCCAATTCAGTCGCGGTGCTACGCGCGCTACTTGTATAGCAAGGAGGAAGCGGACAACGCGGTAAGTTCAAAGAGTCTTTATTACAAGAGCTCCACTGTAGCACTGGAGCGCTCCGGGCTGCGCAACCGGTGTATATCCCGCGGCCACGCCTACCCCTCGGGCGTGGCCGCCGCCCACTTGGTGCGCGGAATGATGCCATCACGCCAGTGAGCTTTCGTGTCCGCCACACGCGCCCCCCCCCCCCCCCCCCAGAATTCCCGCGCACCTGGAGGGCCAGTTTGCGGGGCAAACGGATGACCCGGCCGAAGCGCCCTCTGGCGATTGGCAGCGTCCGGGGTGCAGGGATGCCAGCTGGGATGCCTCCGGCTGCACCCGGGATGGGTGCAGGACCGGGGGGCGGCGTGCCGGCGGGCCTGGGCGGTGCCGGGGGTCCACCCGCAGGGGGGCGGCCCTGACGCGGGGGCCGAGCCACCGGCGGTGGGTGGTCCACATCGAGGTGGGCCGGCTTGAGGCGATCCACTGAGATGCGGTCGGGAGTACCGCCGATGTCCAAGGTGAAATGTTTCACCCCGGTCTCCAGCACGCGGAAAGGCCCGTCGTACGGGGGCCGCAGTGGTGTCCGGTGGGCGTCGTGCCGGACGAAGACGTACTCCGCGGTGCGAAGCTCCAGGGAGACGTGCGTAGGCGGGTGCCCGTGGTGCGCCGTCAGCACCGGGGCGAACCTCCGAGCTGTCTCCTGCAGCGCGGAGCGCTCCTGCGCCGCGGACCATGGTGCCGTGGGGCCGGGGAGGAACTCGCCCGGCACCCGCAGCGGTTGTCCGAAGACAAACTCCACCGCAGATGCGCGCAGGTCGTCCTTGGGCGCCGTCCAGAGGCCCAGCAGGACCCAGGGGAGCCTGTCGACCAAGGCGCCGTCGCGGAGGGTGGCCCAGAGCGCGGCCTTCAACGAGCGGTGGAACCACTCGCACAGGCCGTTGGCCTGGGGGTGGTAGGCCGTGGTTCGGTGCAGCTGGACCCCGAGCCCCCGCGCGACCGCCCCCCAGAGCTCCGAGGTGAACTGGGGGCCGCGGTCGGACGAGATGTCCGAGGGGGCGCCGAACCGGGCGACCCAGGTGGCGATGAACGCCTGCGCGATGTCCGCCGTCGTCGTCGCCGCCAAAGGCACGGCCTCCGGCCACCGGGTGGTGCGGTCCACCATTGTCAGGACATGGGTGAAACCCCGCGAGGGGGGCAGAGGTCCCACCAGGTCCACGTGCACGTGGTCGAACCTACGTTCCGGCACCGTAAACGGGGCCAATGGGGCCTGGGTGTGCCGGTGCACCTTCGCGCGCTGGCAGGCGAGGCACGTCCTGGTCCAGCCGCGGACGGCCTTCCGGAGGCCATGCCAGACAAACTTGTTGGCGACCAACCTCTGGGAGGCCTTCGTGCCCGTGTGGGACAGGCCGTGGATGGCGTCAAAAACCTGGCGCTGCCAGCCCGCGGGCACGATGGGGCGAGGCCACCCGAGGGAGACGTCGCACAAGAGGGCCGTGCCCGCGCCGTCGAACGGCACCTCGGTGACGCGGAGGCCCCTGACGGCGGTCCGCAAGGCCTGGACGCCGGGGTCGGCGGCCTGGTCCACCGCCATCCGGGCATAGTCGATGCCAAGGTGGACTGCGTGGGCGACGGACCGGGAAAGGCAATCCGCCACCGGATGTCCGTGCCGGATGTCCGTTGTATATTCGGACACGGCCGAGAGGTGACGCTGCTGCCGGGCCAACCACGGCTCGGCGACCTTGCCCATCACGAAGACCAGTGGCTTGTGGTCGACGAAGGCCGTGCACGCACGGCCCTCGAGCAGATGGCGGAAGTGCCTGACCGCCAGGTGAAGCCCGAGCAACTCGCGGTCGAAGGTATTATAACGGCGTTCGGGCGGGCGAAGCTGCCTGCTGAAGAACGCCAGTGGTTGCCAGGCACCACGCACCCATTGCTCGTGCACCGCACCCACCGCGTAGTCCGAGGCGTCGGTGGTGAGGGCGATCGGTGCATCGGGCGCTGGGTGCGCGAGCATGGTGGCGTTAGCCAAGGCTAGCTTCGCGCCCGCGAACGCCGCGTCCATCTGCTCGGTCCAGGTAACGTCACCTTTGCCCTGCTTCCCTCGGAGGGCCTCGTGCAAGGGGCGCAGGAGCTGGGGAACTGGGCGATGCGGGGCAGGAACCGATGGTAAAAGTTTACCATGCCCAGGAACTCCTGGAGCTCCTTGATCGTGCGGGGGCGCGGAAACCCCTTCACCGCCTCCACCTTGGCCGGTAGGGGGACAGCCCCGTGCCTGGTGATGCGGTGCCCCAAAAAGTCGATGTCGGCGACGCCGAACCGGCACTTGGCGGGGTTCACAATGAGGCCATGCTGGCCCAGACGTTCGAAGAGCGTGCGGAGATGGTGTAGGTGCTCTTCGCGGGACGCGCTGGCCACGAGGATGTCGTCCAGGTAGACGTAGACGAAATCCAAGTCGCGCAAGACGCTGTCCATTAGTCGCTGGAACGCCTGAGCCGCATTTTTCAATCCGAAGGGCATCCGAAGAAATTCGAAAAGTCCGAATGGCGTGATGACCGCCGTCTTCGGGATGTCCTCCGGCCTGACGGGGACCTGATGGTAGCCGCGTATGAGGTCCACCTTTGAAAAGAAGGACATGCCCGCCAACTGGGCGGAGAAGTCCTGAATGTGGGGGACGGGGTAGCGGTCGGGAGTGGTGGCGTCGTTGAGGCGCCGGTAGTCCCCGCACGGTCGCCACCCCCCACCGGGCTTTGGCACGATGTGGAGCGGTGATGCCCAAGCACTCTCGGAGCGCTGCACGATGCCGAGCCGCTCCAGTGTAGCGAACTCCGCTTTAGCTACCGCAAGCTTCGTCGGCTCGAGGCGGCGTGCCCGGGCATAGACCGGTGGCCTGGCGGTGGGGATGTGGTGTTCCACCCCGTGCTTGATGGCCCCCGCCGAGAAGGTGGGCCGCGTGAGGGCCGGGAAGCCGGTGAGGAGGCGGGTGAATTCGTTCGCTGCCGGAAGCGTACAGATGAACCTGGCCGGAACCGAACCGCTCAGCAAGCCGCTCGATGAGCCGCTCCGGGAGCTGCTCAACGAGGTGGGCAGCACGCAAGCGAGCGAGCTGAACGTCTCAGCCTGGACAAGCCTTCTGTGCTTTACGTCCACCAACAGGCCATTGGCACAGAGGAAGTCCGCGCCAAGCAGTGCCATAGGCACGTCGGCAGTGACGAACGACCACCGGAAAACCTGCCCTCCGAACCGCAGAGAAAGGCAGCGTTTTCCGTATGTGCGAATGGACGTACCGTTGGCAGCAAGCAGCGCGGGGCCCCGGCCCGCGGTCTGCTTGTCGGACGTACCGGCGGGAACGACACTCACCTGCGCTCCCGTGTCGCACAGGTAACGGCGCCCGGATAAGGTGTCCGTGATGAACAGTAGGCTATTTGAATGGCCGGCGCTCAGTGCCACTACCGAGGGATGGCCCGGGCGTTTCCCGACCTGCCGAATGAGCACGGCGGGCGACATTGCCGAGCCTTGTGGCCGAACTGGGCGTGGAAAAAACACCAGGTTGGCGGCAGAGGTGGCGGAGGCCGCGGTTTTCTCCGCGGCGGCGGTGGTGGGCGGGGCGTGGCGGCAGCCGCGAGGTGTGCATCAGCATCAGCCACGAGGTGTGCATCAGCCTCGGGATTCGCGACGGCCGCGCCAAAACTCGCCTGCGTGTCCAAAGCCGCGAGGAACCTGTCGGCCTCGGCAGCGAGAGCTCGGGGTTCCGTCGTCGCAGAACCAGCCAAGGCGAGGCGTACTCGTGCCGGCAGCTGGCGTCGAAATAACGCCTGGAATAGAGCGTTCGGGGTTTCGTCGCCCATCAACGACAGCATGTGGTCCATGCGGACCGACGGTCGCGTGTCACCGAGCTCGGGGAGGTCCAGGAGGCGGTCGGCCTGTGCGTCCACCGTGAGGCCGAACGTGGCGAGGAGGAGACGCTTGATCGCCTCGTACCTGCCGTCGGCCGGTGGGTTCCTCAGGACGGACACAACGCGAGCGGCCGTGCCGGGCCCGAGGGAGGCGACCACGTGGCAGTACATGGTCTCGTCCACCGTGATGCCTCGAAGTCGGAACTGGGCTTCTGCCTGCAGGAACCAAACTTCGGCTTGAGCCTCCCAGAACTTGGGGAGTTTGATTTGGACCGCGTTGGTTGCCATTGCTGTGGCGGGGTTGGGTGGTCAGCGACGGCTGACCAGAACGTCGGAGGGTCACCAATGAAGCGCGATGCTACGCGCGCTACTTGTATAGCAAGGAGGAAGCGGACAACGCAGTAAGTTCAAAGAGTCTTTATTACAAGAGCTCCACTGTAGCACTGGAGCGCTCCGGGCTGCACGACCGGTGTATATCCCGCGGCCATGCCCTCAGGCGTGGCCGCCGCGCACTTGGTGTGCGGAATGATGCCATCACACCAGTGAGCTTTCGTGTCCGCCACAATATCCTCTTAAAACCAGACAATTTACCCTATAATGTGAATAACAGCTCTGTCACTGTTTTGTACCGACGTCAATTTATTAGTGATATTATAAGGATATGTAAGATATGCAAACTGATGGAAAAGTTAATGAGGCACGGGCAGGATGGGCCAAATGCCCTAAACCCCAAAGGAAGTAAACCCAATGTAATTGGCTTTTTGAGTTGAATTATCATTACAAAATTGCACACTGATCAAACAATTAGGATAAAATATGTACAATGGTTTGAAAGAAATGAGATGACCACCTAAGGACCAGAATAAAATCAAATTGAAATCAACGCTTAAAAAGAAAGGGTAAGTATTCAGGGCCAATGCAAAAAAAGAAAAAAAATCAAACAAATATAATTATTATGTATTAAAATCATGAGTTGTACACTTTTTCAGAATGTATACTTTCAACAAAATGGAATTTAATAACAATTAATTAACAAAATGCATGCAGGACGATTCTTATGGACATGTGCACTGTCATGTTCACACGTTTCCCCCATTTAGTCATATTTACACATATCCCACATTCAGTCATATTTACACATATCCCCCATTTAGTCATATTTACACATATCGCACATTCAGTCATATTTACACATATCCCCCATTTAGTCATATTTACACATATCCCCCCATTTAGTCATATTTACACATATCCCACATTCAGTCATATTCACACATATCCCAAATTCAGTCATATTTACACATATCCCCCATTTAGTCATATTTACACATATCGCACATACAGTCATATTCACACATATCCCAAATTCAGTCATATTTACACATATCCCCCCATTTAGTCATATTTACACATATCCCACATTCAGTCATATTCACACATATCCCAAATTCAGTCATATTTACACATATCCCCCCATTTAGTCATGTTTACACATATCCCACATTCAGTCGTATTTACACATATCTCCCCATTTAGTCATGTTTACACATATCCCCCCCATTTAGTCATATTTACACATATCCCACATTCAGTCATATTTACACATATCCCCCATTTAGTCATATTTACACATATCCCCCCATTTAGTCATGTTTACACATATCCCACATTCAGTCGTATTTACACATATCCCCCATTTAGTCATAATTACACATATCCCCAATTCAGTCATATTTGCACATATCCCACATTCAGTAATATTCACACATATCCCACATTCAGTCATATTTACACATATCCCCCATTTAGTCATATTTGCACATATCCCACATTCAGTCATATTCACACATATCCCACATTCAGTCATATTTACACATATCCCCCATTTAGTCATATTTACACATATCCCCCATTTAGTCATATTTCCACATATCCCCCATTTCGTCATATTTACACATATCCCACATTTAGTCATATTTACACATATCCCCCCATTGTCATATTTACACATATCCCCAATTCAGTCATATTTACACATCCCACATTTCGTCATATTTACACATATCCCGCATTCAGTCATATTTACACATATCCCACATTTAGTCATATTTACACATATCTCACATTTAGTCATAGTTACACACGTCCCCCCATTTAGTCATATTTACACATATCCCCCATTTAGTCATATTTATACATGTCCCCCCATTTAGTCATATTTACACATATCCCCCATTCATTCATATTTACACATGTCCCCCCATTTAGTCATATTTACACATATCCCACATTCAGTCATATTTACACATGTACCCCCATTTAGTCATATTTACACATATCCCACATTCAGTCATATTTACACATGTCCCCCCATTTAGTCATATTTACACATATCCCCCATTTAGTCATAATTACACATATCCCCAATTCAGTCATATTTACACATATCCCCCATTTAGTCATATTTACACATATCCCACATTCAGTCATATTTACACATGTCCCCCCATTTAGTCATATTTACACATATCCCACATTCAGTCATATTTACACATATCCCCCATTTAGTCAAATTCACACAAATCCCCCATTCAATCAAATGTACACATATCCCCCATTTCGTCATATTTGTACATATCCCCCATTTAATCAAATATACACATCCCCCATTTAGTCATGTTTACACATATCCCACATTTAGTCATATTTACACATATCCCCCATTTAGTCATATTCACACAAATCCCCCATTCAATCAAATGTACACATATCCCCCATTTCGTCATGTTTACACATATCCCCCATTTCGTCATATTTCCACATATCCCCAATTTAGTCATATTTACACAAATCCCATATTTAGTCATATTTACACATATCCCCCCATTTAGTCATATTTACACATATCCCCAATTTAGTCATGTTTACACATATCCCCCATTTAGTCATATTTACACATATCCCCCCATTTAGTCATTTTCACACATATCCCCCATTTAGTCATATTTACACGTATCCCCCCATTTTTTTATATTTTTTTTTGTATACTGAATCGAGGCTCGTGAAAGAACTAACATTTATTTCACAAACAAATCAACCAGACAAACAAAATATATAAAAAGAGGGAGCGGAAGACAAGATGGGGAGAGAAGGAGAAGCACACAAACACAACATTTGAGAGCAGGGAGATGTGTGGAAGGGAGAGGGCTTGGGGGTAGGAGGCGTGGGAAGGGGTGGGGGGGAGGGAGAAGTATAAAACACAAGAACACCAAGGACTTCCAGGACAGAAGTTGGTATTTCAAAAAAGTGGATTTGGGGTGAAATTAGCGGGGGTAGAAAAGATCAAGGTTTTGGATGGGGGAAGATAAGAGATGGTGGTGAACAGCTGTTTTAAAGATCTGGAGGGTGGAGTGGGATTGAAGAGAGTGAGGGAGTTTGTTCCAGAGGCGGGAGAAAAGAGGGATGAAGGAGTGAAGGTGAGCAGAGAGTCTTGATTTTGGCAGTTTAACCATAAGAGGGTTGCAGGCAGATCTTGTGCGACCTGTAGGAATATTTGCGGGACAGAGCCCAGAGAGAGCTGGGGGGGGGGGGGGGGGGGCGGGCAATGCCAGAGAGGAGTCGGTAGAAGACGGAAAGACCACCAACCTGCCTGCGGTGAGTGAGTGAGAGGCCCTTGGAGTTAGCTTCATCGCGAGAGATTCCAATGATTCTGAATGCTTTGGTTTCAACAGCGTGAAGACGAGCTAGGTGTGAGACAGGAGCACCAGGCCAGAGGGGAGAGCAGTATTCCATTGAGCTGCGGATGAAAGTCTTGTATGTGGTGAGGAGCTCAGGTGTGCCAAGGAAGGACTTCGCACGACGGAGGATGCCCAGTTGGCGACTGGCTTTGGAGGCCAGATTTGAAATGTGGTTTTCCCAGGAAAGATCATGGCAGATAGTGAGACCCAAAAGCTTGAGTGACAGAACTTCTTGGAGAGGATTATTCAGAAAGTGGATGGGAGGGTTGTCCAGTCGGCCTTTTCGGAGAGACATCGTAAGAGTGTGAGATTTGTCAGGATTGAAAGACATGTTCCACTTGTTTGCCCAGTCTGTGATTTTGTCCAGGTCTGCAGAGAGTGAGGAGGCTGCAGACTGCCGATCTGAGGGATGAAGAATGGAGCGACAGAGAGTAGAGTCATCAGCAAAGAGATAGAGAGGATTTTCAAGAGAGTCAGAGAGATCATTGATGAAGACCAGAAAAAGCACAGGGCCCAGAACACTGCCTTGGGGAACTCCAGCCTGAACAGGAAGAGGATATGAGAGAAACCCATTCAGGGCCACACGTTGACTATGACTAGAGAGGAAGTCCGCCAGTCATGCGTGGAGATTTCCATGGATACGAAAAGAGGAGAGTTTGGTGAGCAGAGCGGGGTGCCAGACCGTATCGAAGGCACGTGATATGTCAAGGGAGACTGCTCTAATTTCCTGTTTGGCATTGAGGACCTCCATCCATTGTTGAGAAAGCAGATTTAGTTATTTAGTCATATTTACACATATCCCCAATTCAGTCATATTTACACATATCCCACATTCAGTCATATTCACACATATCCCCCATTTAGTCATATTTACACATATCCCCCATTTAGTCATATTTACACATATCTCCCATTTAGTCATATTTATACATATCCCGCATTTAGTCATATTTACACATATCCCCCATTTAGTCATATTTATACATATCCCCCATTTAGTCATATTTATACATATCCCCCATTTAGTCATATTTACACATATCCCCCATTTAGTCATATTTACACATATCCCCCATTCAGTCATATTTATACATATCCCACATTCAGTCATATTCACACATATCCCCCATTTAGTCATATTTACACATATCCCCAATTCAGTCATATTTACACATATCCCACATTTAGGAAAATTTACACATCCCCCATTAAGTCAAATTTACACATCCCACATTCAGTCATATTTACACATCCCACATTCAGTCATATTTATACATATCCCACATTCAGTCATATTCACACATATCCCCCATTTAGTCATATTTACACATATCCCCCATTTTGTCATATTTACACATATCCCCCATTTAGTCATATTTATACATATCCCACATTCAGTCATATTCACAAATATCCCCCATTTAGTCATTTTCACACATATCCCCCATTTAGTCATATTTACACATATCCCCCCATTTAGTCATATTTACACATATCCCCAATTCAGTCATATTTACACATATCCCACATTTAGTAAAATTTACACATCCCCCATTTAGTCAAATTTACACATATCCCCCATTTAGTCATTTTCACACATATCCCCCATTTAGTCATATTTACACATATCTCCCCATTTAGTCATATTTACACATGTCCCCAATTCAGTCATATTTACACATATCCCACATTTAGTAAAATTTACACATCCCCCATTTAGTCAAATTTACACATCCCACATTCAGTCATATTTATACATATCCCCCATTTAGTCAAATTTACACATCCCACATTCAGTCATATTTACACATATCCCACATTCAGTCATATTCACACATATCCCCCATTTAGTCATATTTATACAAATCCCCCATTTAGTCATATTTACACATCCCCCATTTAGTCATATTTACACATATCCCCCATTTCGTCAAATTTGCACAGATCCCCCGTTTAGCCATATTTACACATAAGTGGGAAAAGGGGAGAGAGGAGGAAGGGGGGCGAGGAGGCATGGGGAAGCGATGTGGGGGAGGAGCAGGGAGGAGAGAGAAGGGAAGGAGGGTGGAGCGAGGGAGAGAGGGTGCGGGGGGGGGGGGGGGGGAAGGGGAGAGTGACTAAAATCAAAATCGCGCAAAAATGTTGGTCAATGAAAAAATGGGTACGTGAAAACAAAAAGGCAGCTCTGTCTACTTTAACACCATGGCTTGCAAAAGCAGCCTGCATAGTGTTCACCAAGTGGTGATTCACCTCGTTAAGCGTCTTCAAAAAAGGTGTTATACTAAAGCGCGGTGTTACGCGCGCTACTTGTAGGCAAGAAGGAAGCGGACAACGCGGCAATTTGTAAGAGTCTTTATTTCAAGAACTCACTGTAACACTGAGCTGCTCAGGGCTGCGCGCCCCGTGTATATCGTGAGGCCACGCCTCTCTCCCTGGCGTGGCCCACCCCCACTTGGTGTGCGGGGTGATGTCACCACGTCAGTGCTTTCGTGTCCGCCACACGCGCCCCCCCAGAATCCCCGTGCACCTGAAGGGTCAGTTTGCGGGGCAAACGGATGACCCGGCCGAAGCGCCCCCTGGCGACTGGCGGCGTCTGGGATGCAGGGATGCCATCTGGGATGCCTCCGGCTGCAGGACCGGAGGGCGGCGGGGCTGGGCGGTGCCGGGGGTCTGCCCACAGGGGGGCGGCCCCGACGCGGGGCTCAGGCCACTGGCGGTGGATGGTCCACGTCGAGGTGGGCCGGCTTGAGGCGGTCCACAGAAACGCGGTCAGGAGTACCGCCGATGTCCAGGGTGAAGTGCTTCACCCCGGTCTCCAGCACGCGGAATGGCCCGTCATACGGGGGCCGCAGTGGTGTCCGGTGGGCATCGTGGCGGACGAAGACGTACTCCGCCGTGCGAAGCTCCGGGGCGACGTGCGTCGGTGGGTGCCCGTGGCGTGCCGTTGGCACCGGGGCGAACCTCTGGGCGGTCTCCTGCAGAGCGGAGCGCTGTGCCGTGGAGTCGGGGAGGAACTCGCCCGGCACCCGCAGCGGTTGCCCGAAGACCAACTCCGCCGCGGATGCGCGCAGGTCCTCCTTGGGTGCCGTCCGGAGGCCCAGCAGGACCCAGGAGAACCTGTCGACCCAGCCGCCGTCGCGGAGGGTGGCCCGGAGCGCGGCCTTCAATGAGCGGTGAAATCGCTCGCAAAGGCCGTTAGCCTGGGGGCGGTAAGCCGTGGTTCGGTGCAGCCGGACCCCGAGCCCCCGCGCGACCGCCCCCCAGAGCTCCGAGGTGAACTGGGGGCCGCGGTCGGACGAGATGTCTGAGGGGGCACCGCGCCGGGCGACCCAGGTGGCGATGAACGCCTGTGCGACGTCCGCCGCCGTCGTCGACGCCAAGGGCACGGCCTCCGGCCACAGGGTGGTGCGGTCCACCATGGTGAGGACGTGGGTGAAACCCCGCGAGGGGGGCAGAGGTCCCACCAGGTCCACGTGGACGTGGTCAAACCGGCGTTCCGGCACCGTAAACGGGGCCAATGGGGCCTGGGTGTGCCGGTGCTCCTTGGCGCGCTGGCACGCGAGGCACGTCCTGGCCCGGCCGCGGACGGCCTTCCGGAGGCCATGCCAGACGAATTTGTTGGCGATCAACCTATGGGAGGCCCTCGTGCCCGGGTGGGACAGGCCGTGGATGGTGTCAAACACCTGGCGCTGCCAGCCCGCGGGCACGATGGGGCGAGGCCACCCGAGGGAGACGTCGCACAAGAGGGCCGTGCCCGCGCCGTCGAACGGCACCTCGGTGACGCGGAGGCCCGTGACGGGGGTCCGCAAGGCCTGGACGTCGGGGTCAGCGGCCTGGTCCACTGCCATCCGGGCATAATCAATGCCGAGGTGGACTGCGTGGGCAACGGCCCGGGAAAGGCAATCCGCCACCGGGTTGTCCTTCCCCACGACGTGCCGGATGTCCGTCGTGTACTCAGACACGGCCGAGAGGTGACGCTGCTGCCGGGCCAACCACGGCTCGGTGACCTTGCCCATCGCGAAGACCAGCGGCTTGTGGTCGACGAAGGCCGTGAACGCACGGCCCTCGATAGATGGCGGAAGTGCCTGACCGCCAAGTGAAGCCCGAGCAACTCGCGGTCGAAGGTACTGCAACGGCGTTCGGGCGGGCGAAGCTGCCGGCTAAAGAACGCCAGTGGTTGCCAAGCTCCACGCACCCATTGCTCATGCACCGCACCCACCGCGTAGTCCGAGGCGTCGGTGGTGAGGGCGATCGGTGCATCGGGCGCCGGGTGCGCGAGCATGGTGGCGTTAGCCAAGGCGAGCTTCGCGCCCGTGAACGCCGCGTCCATCTGCTCGGTCCAGGTAACGTCGCCTTTGCCCGGCTTACCTCGGAGAGCTTCGTGCAGGGGGCGCAGGAGCTGGGCGATACGGGGCAGGAACCGATGGTGAAAGTTCACCATGCCCAGGAACTCCTGCAGCCCCCTGATCGTGCGGGGGCGCGGAAACCCCTTCACCGCCTCCACCTTGGCCGGCAGGGGGACGGCTCCATGCCTGGTGAGGCGGTGCCCCAGAAAATCGAGTTCGGCGATGCCGAACCGGCACTTTGCGGGGTTCACAATCAGGCCATGCTGGCCCAGGCGTTCGAAGAGCGTGCGGAGGTGGTGTAGGTGCTCTTCGCGGGAAGCGCTGGCGACGAGGATATCGTCCAGGTAGACGTATACAAAATCCAAGTCGCGTAGGACGCTGTCCATCAGCCGCTGGAACGCCTGAGCCGCATTCTTCAGACCGAAGGGCATCCGCAGGAATTTGAAGAGTCCGAACGGCGTGATGACCGCCATCTTCGGGACGTCCTCCGGCCTGACGGGGACCTGATGGTAGCCGCGTATGAGGTCCACCTTCGAGAAGAAGGACATGCCCGCCAAACGGGCGGAAAAGCCCTGAATGTGGGGGACGGGGTAGCGGTCGGGGGTGGTGGCGTCATTGAGACGGCGATAGTCCCCGCACGGTCGCCATCCCCCGCCGGGCTTTGGCACGATGTGCAGCGGCGACGCCCAAGCACTCTCGGAGCGCCGAACGATGCCGAGTCGCTCCAGGGTAGCGAACTCCGCTTTTGCTACCGCCAGCTTCGTCGGCTCGAGGCGGCGTGCCCGGGCGTAGACCGGTGGCCCGACGGTGGGGATGTGATGGGCCACCCTGTGCTTGACGGCCCCCGCCGAGAAGGTGGGCCGCGTGAGGGCCGGGAAGCCGGCGAGGAGGCGGGTGAATTCGTCCGCTGCCGGAAGCGTACAGATCAACGTGGCCGGAACCGAACCGTTCGGCAAGCCGCTCGGTGAGCCGCTCAGTGGGCTGCTCGACGAGCTGGGCAGCGCACAAGCGAGCGAGCTTAACGTCTCGGCCTGGACAAGACGTCTGTGCTTTACGTCGACCAGGAGCCCATTTGCGCACAGGAGGTCCGCGCCAAGCAATGCCATGGGCACGTCGGCGGTGACGAACGACCATCGGAAAACCTGCCCTCCGAACCGCAGAGAGAGGCAGCGTTTTCCGTACGTACGGATGGGCGTCCCATTCGCGGCAAGCAGCGCGGGGCCCCCGCCCGCGGCGTGCTTGTCCGACGTACCGGCAGGAACGACACTCACCTGCGCTCCTGTGTCGCACAGGTAACGGCGCCCGGATAAGGTGTCCGTGATGAACAGCAGGCTGTTCGAATGGCCGGCGCTCATTGCCACTATCGAGCGCCGGCCCGGGCGTTTCCCGACCTGTCGAAGGAGCATGGCAGATGACACTGTCGAGCCTCGTGGCCGAACTTGGCGTGGAACCAGCACCAGGTGGTGGAGCTGGAGGAGCGCGGCTGGCTCCGCCAGGCCGGTGGAGCCGGCGGTTTTCCCCGCGGTGGCGGTTTTCGCCACGGCGGTGGGCGGGGCGTGGCGGTGGCCACGAGGTGCGTATCAGCATGCTGTGTATGCTGTGTAAGCTGATGCTGTGATTCAGCATCGGCCTCGGGATCCACGAGGTGGGCAGCAGCATCAGCCTCGAGATCCACGACGGCCGCACCGACTCTCGCCCGCGTGTCCGAAGCCGCGAAGTACCTGTCCGCCTCGGCGGCCAATGCTCGGGGTTCCGTTAGCACGGTCCCGGCCAACGCGAGGCGTACCTGTGCTGGAAGTTGGCGATGGAAAAGCGCCCGGAATAGAGAACCAGGGGCTTCGTCGCCCAACAGCAACAGCATATGGTCCATTCGGACCGACGGGCGCATGTCGCCGAGCTCGGGGAGATCCAGGAGGCGGTCGGCCCGTGCGTCCTCCGTGAGGCTGAACGTGGCTAGGAGCAGCCGCTTGAGTGCCTCATACTTGTGGCCGTACGGTGGGTGGCGAAGGACGGACACAACTCGAGCGGCCGTGCCGGGCCCGAGGGAGGCGACGACGTGGCAGTAGCGCGTGTCGTCGCTGGTGAGGCGCCGAAGCTGAAACTGGGCTTCGGCTTGGACGAACCAAACTTCGGCCTGGGCCTCCCAAAATTCGGGAAGTTTAACCGACATCGCGTTGTTGGCCATGGCAATGGCGTCGTGTTTGGAAGGATCGCTACGGCAGATCCAACGTCGAGGTCACCAATAAAGTGCGGTGTTACGCGCGCTACTTGTAAGCAAGGAGGAAGCGGACAACGCGGCAATTTGTAAGAGTCTTTATTTCAAGAGCTCACTGTAACACTGAGCTGCTCAGGGCTTCGCGCCCCGTGTATATCGTGAGGCCATGCCTCTCTCCCTGGCGTGGCCCACCCCCACTTGGTGTGCGGGGTGATGTCACCACGTCAGTGCTTTCGTGTCCGCCACAATACCACACCCAAACTTCGCCGGCCTTGTGACTAATTAATTAAGTACACAGGCATTTATCCCTCGATTTGTGGAGCCCTCGCCAAGAGGCTGAAGCACTCCAGCAAGCACTCCAACAAAATGGGTGATAAGGAATGGCTGGCTTGGCAAGCGATAGCAAGCTGATTGATTCTGGTTGAAATGGCTGAGGAATTTTAAAAGCAGATCGATTTCAAGAAGCAAATCATGTGGAAACCACTGAGAGCAGACAAATTCAAAAAAAGGGTGTTATAACACACATAAACTTCCCCGGACTTGAGTCAAAAACAAAAAGGGAGCTCTGCCTACTGTAACGCCATGGCTTGCAAAAGCAGCCTGAATAGCATTCTCCAATCGCTAGACATGGTAAATTTTGTCAGATTTCACTTCAGATTTGGACATTATTTAGTCTACAGCATCGAATCCTCATATCCGAATCCAGATTTTGATGATATGCTTCATTTATGGAATGATGGTCGATCGTGTTTCCAAGGCATGGCATGTATGAGTAGGCCGAAACAAAATGGCAGTGTAAGAACCCAGTGAGGTGCAGTGGGCCGCCATATTGGTAAGCCATCACATCTGGTTTTTTTTCTTTTGAGCACCTCGTTAATCATCTTTAAAAAGGGTGTTATAACACACCCAAACACCCAGTTTTCATCCTTGCAATCTGTTGGAGGTCCAGGTGTATGCATGCAAAGTTTGGGGCCGCTAGGTTTCATGGTTTTGGAGGAGACAGACGGATGGACACTGCCTTTTATTATTATTATAGATTAGAGACATAAAAATGGATTTAACATCCATAAGTGAATACGGACGGGTCAAATGCATTCCCTCTTAATAGCAGCATACTTTAGGAGTCGCGGAAGGCGAGAGAACGAGGCCATTCGTAGGGTTCGAAGTTGGTTTATTCAAACAGCAAGATCCAGCACACTAAAAGCGAACGGATTACGGAAGTCGGCACGCTTATATAAAGCCAAAAGCCCTCTTCAGAGGGCGTGGCTCCGGCAACCGCGCGTGCGTCACGTCCACACAACCAAAAGTCCAACAGGCCCGTGCGCGTGTATTATGCCCAAATAAGGTAATGGTTACCTGCACATAAGGTAACCGCCACATGCGGTTACCTGCACATAAGGTAACCGCCACAATACTCTGATATGCTGCACCGCTTTGTGCCCAATAGAACGTTCATCAATTCCTTATGAAGCCTGGGGCTGCTGGTTGCATCATTGTTAAGAGCGTGTCTGTCCAGCTGACGCAGTTTCGCATGTAGGTTAGAGCGGGAATTTGGAATTTGTTCAGGAATCCGGCGATGGCTCACCTACTTTTCACAAAGTACGCTGTGAGATGCGTAACGTCCACTAAGTAATCCTGTTTGACCGGACGTCCAGTTTAATGTCCATCCGAGGGACGGCACACACCGATGGCTCGCTCTATCCGTGAGACACCAGGGTGACAGTTTGAGCCGGGCCGAGATTCTTACCAGGCTAGACGGCTCAGAGGTGAGTGTGCATACCTTTAGGCCATCCTGCCAGCCCGGAAGGACGTTTGTTAACCACGGTTCAAATTCCCATTTAATGTACATTTTAAAGGGGCCTCCCTAAGCCGACAAAGGCAACCATGCTCACTCATCTCGAGCACCAGGGCTGCGTTTTAACAGACCAAAAGATTCTCACGTTGGTGTCTGATAAACAAGTCATTGTTCATCCTCTCATGGATTATCTGTTCATAGGCTGTGCCCTGTTAGCCAGTCTATCCTCACTCACAAATACATGCCCCAGCAGAGAGAGTTTAATTGACAGCGTCGTCATGCAGGGAGCAAAACAAAATCAAAGGCTGGAAATTCCATTAACATCATCGTTTTTGTTGCAAAATCTCAGTCTCTATCAGAGTAGAAAAAAGGATTTTATACAACGTCTGGTGTAGAACAAGCAATGCTCCATTTTTCACTGACTTGTTTCTCAAATGAACATCTTGCTTTTGTAATCTTTGTTCACACATGACATCGAACTGTGATGAGAAATCAAGCAAAATATAGTTAAACTCACGAGAAAAAGGTAGTACCCCCATCCTTGCCTGTTTTTCCAGTTCCTGCGTAAGCGTCACAATATGCAATATTTATTATTATTAGGTCTCGACTGGCTTCACCAGTGACTACAATAACTACAATAAAAACTAGAACGCCACTCAGTGGAGCGCATACTCCCGCCGTGGGTCAAGTTGGAATAGTACGATTTCACAAAAGTTTGAGGGAGTAGTTCAGTGACAACACAAGACAAGACAACACAAGACAGACACTGCACAGATATATATTTAGAATATATAGAAGACTAGCAGAAGTACCCGGCATTGCCGGGCGGGGGAGGGGAGGGGGGAGGGGAGGGGAGGGGGAAGAGCAGGGGAGGGGAACGGGGGGGAGGGGAACGGGGGGGAGGGGAGGAGAAGGGGGGGGGAGGGGAGAAAAGGGGGCGGGGAGTACCTGGCATTCAGTGTATAAACGTGAGGGGGGAGGGGGAGGGGAGGGAGGAGGGGAGGAGAGGGGGGAGGGGAGGAGAGGGGGGGAGGGGGAGGGATGGGAGAGGAGAGGGGTGGGAGGGGGGAGGGGGAGGTGAGGGGAGGGGGTAGGGGGGAGGGGTAGGGGGGAGGGGGAAAATGGAGGGGTAGGGTGGAGGGGGAAGGGAGGGGGAGGGGAGGGGGGAGGGAAGGGGAGGGCCAGTCAACAATGACGTTGCAGTTCTCATGGTCGGAGAGCAGCACAACAATCGCGACATCGTCCTGAATCTTCGCAACAGCACGAAGCGGATTTTTGAGACTCACCGATCCTGTGACGCCCTCCAGTACCGGCGTTGCCGGGTGGGGGGAAGGGAGACCCGTACATTCCCAACCCGTACATTCGCCCTCTCGACTCGGACAAAAGCCTCGCACAAATTACACCGTGAAGGCCCAATGGCCATGTCTATGCCACAAATCAAGTACGTGAGCGAGTCGGGCGCACTGAATTGAAAATATATAGAACGCTCATACTCCGTGAAAAGTGAAGCCAACTGGCGGCGGGGATGGAACATCACGTGATCGCTCTGAGCGAATCAGCGCGCTGCTCTGCCACCGGTCAGAATCCATGTATAATATTCCTCGCTGAAAAAAAATCTATGTGAAACATGCTACTATCTATGCTAAATCATGCTAAATGCTAATCATGCTAAATGCTAATTATGCTAAAATCTATACTACTTGCTGTGAGTTTATGGCGGCAAGGAACATCACGTGATCGCGTCACGAATATCATTCGTGATCACGTCATCACGTGATCGTGATCGTGATCGTCATCAATGAGCGCGAATGAGCGAATCAGCGCGCTGCAAATTTTCCTTCGTTACTCATGGCGTAAATAAATATACTGCCGTAAATATGGTACATTATTAAAAAATAAATGTACTACAATATTTTTGAAAAATTTCATTGGTTGCTAGGAGACGGCAGCATGTAAAAACCGTTTGAATATTTGAAATACAGTTTGATCCAGAGGTAAGTGGTATGGTCTTGCTGGTTGGTGGACACGATATGTGTAAGGGAAATTATTTTGGTGCCCTGTATCTGGTCGTGCTACTTGGTGAACACGGTAAATTTAAGGGAAATGATTTTCTGTCATTTTCTGTGGTTGCTTCTCCTTCCCCGTATTTTTGTTCATTTTATTGTTTTTTTCCACTCTCTTGAGTTGTGGGCCTTCCTTGAGTGGTACTACATTTATCATCATCATCATTGGAATGTCTGTTGTAAAGACTAGGGCATGCCCGTACTATATATATATCTAAAAGTATATCCCCCCCCCTCTATTTACATGCAATGGTTTGGTCCAAAGCGAACGGCTTGCGAGTACGGTGACAATCCCCCCCCTCTATTTACATGAAATGGTTTGGTCCAAAGCGAACGGCTTGCGAGTACGGTGACAATCCCCCCCCTCTATTTACATGAAATGGTTTGGTCCAAAGCTAACGGCTTGCGGTTGCGGAGTTTGGTAAAGAATAAAAGAAATCGCCATCGCGTGCACAAATGCGCAGGAAAGCGAAAGAATCGCAAATTAGTTTTAATTAGTTTTAAAACATAGTTTAACGCCCGAGCGAGTTTAACGCAATCGCAAATCGCATCGCAAAGCGAAAGAATCGCAAATTAGTTTTAATTAGTTTTAAAACATAGTTTAACGCCAACATAGCGCCAACATAGTTTGCCGACGGGAAATAAATGAATACGCTCTCAAATGTGCCATCCGAGGCAGAGTCTGTTCGCCACGTTCGGCACACGTGATAGCTCGCTGCTCTCTGATTGGTTGAATCGTTTTTTGGACATAGCTCGGTAACTACTTCTGCGATTAATTTAAAACCTTGAAAAGGCACATCCTCGGGTCCCCAGCAATATACCTGGCAAGTTTCAAGTATATCGGACCGGTAGTTGTCGAGAAACAGCGGTCACAGACAAACAAACAAACACACAGAGATTACTGGAATTATAGATAGATATATATATATACAGTCGTGGCCAAAACTATTGGCACCCTTGGACTTTTTTCAAATAACTCACAATTTTCTCTCAAAATAAGTTGAAATTGACAAAAATATTTGGTCTCCACAATTCTTTAAATCGCTGTTAATGTTACAGAACCTTTGTTTTTGATTCAGAACTTAATATATCCTTTTAAATCAGAAAATATAAATAAATGGCATTGACAAAATTATTGACACCTTAGACTTAATATTTGGTAGCACGGCCTCTGGACAAAATAACTGCAGTGAAGCACTTCCTATAGCCATGAATGAGCTTCCTACACCTCTCTACTGGCAGTTTGGCCCACTCTTCTTGTGTAAACTGCTCCAGTTCTCCCAGATTTGAAGGGTGCCTTCTCCCAACTGCTGTTTTCAGATCTCTCCACAGGTGTTCAATGGGATTTAGATCTGGACTCATTGCTGCTCACCTCAGAACAGTCCAGCGTTTTGTCTTGAACCATTCCTGGGTGTTTTTTGAAGTGTGGTTGGGATCATTGTAATGCTGCAAGACCCATTACGTTCGACGGAGACCCAGTTTTCTGACACTAGGTTGAACATTGCGCTCCTGAATGCCTTGGTAATCTCCTGATTTCATGATGCCATACACACATTCAAGGCACCCAGTGCCAGAGGCAGCACAGTAACCCCAAAACATCACTGAACCTCCTCCATGTTTGACTGTAGGGAAGGTGTTCTTTTCTATGAAGGCTTCATTTTGTTTTCTGTAAACATAGAGATGATGTGCTTTACAAAAAAGCTCTAATTTGGTCTCATCTGTCCACAGGACATTCTCCCAGAAGGATTCTGGCTTGCTCAGGTATATTTTGGAAAACACCAGTTGGGCTTTCTTATGTCTCTCTCTCAGCAGTGGGGTCCTCCTGGGTCTCCTACCATAGAACCCTCTTTCATTGAGTTGGTGATAGATGGTGTGAGTTGAAACTGTTGTACCTTGTGTCTGAAGGTCAGCTTGAATCTGTTTGGCAGTTGATGGAGGTGCTTTCTCCATCATTCAAACAATCATTCGCTGCAATCTTCGATCAAGCTCTCTTTTGCAGCCACGTCCAGGGAGGCTGGCTACAGTGCCATGGGCCTTAAATTTCCTGATAACATTGTGTACGGTGGACACAGGAACATCAAGTTCTCTGGAGATGGACTTGTAGCCTTGAGATTGTCCATGGTTGGCTACAATCTTGTGTCTGACCTCCTCAGACAATTCTCTGGTTTTGTTTATTTTCTCCATGCTCATTGTGGTACACACAGTGATACAAAACAGCAGAATCACTCCTTTTCTCCATTCAAACTGGTTGAATGAGTGATTTTGATATTGCAGGCACCTGCAACTCACCGTAGGTGAGTTCAATTCCAAAGTAAAGGAGAATCACCTGCTTGAAATCTAATTATTTCTTACAACTTCTAAAAGGTGCCAATAATATTGTCCGAGCCATTTTAGGATTTCTGTGTGGAATATAAAGCTAAGATGTTTTTTTTTGGATACAAGATCGAGGCTCGTGTTAGAGCTATCATTAATCACCAAAAACCAAAAGGACACATAAGACAAAATAAAGGGAGCGGAAGACAAGATGGGGAGAGAGGGGGAAGCACACAAGTACAACATTTGAGAGCAGGGACATTGGGAGATCTGTGGGAGGGAGAGGGCTTGGGGGGAGGAGGCGTGGGAAGGGGGTGAGGGCTGGGAGAGGTAAAAAAAAAGAAACCACATGGACACAGCTAGGACTTCCAGGAAAGAAGTCGGTATTTCAGAAAAGTGGATCTGGGGTGAATTAACAGGGGTAGAAAAGATCAAGGCTTTGGAAGGGGAAAGATAAGAGATGGTGGTGAACAGCTGTTTTAAAGACCTGGAGGGAGGAGTAGGATTGAAGAGAGTGAGGGAGTTTGTTCCAGAGGCGGGAGAAAAGAGGAATGAAGGAGTGAAGGTGAGCAGAGAGTTTCACCAGAAGAGGGTTGCTGACAGATCTTGTGCATCCTGCAGGAATATTTGGGGGACAGAGCACAGACAGGGCTGGGGGGGGGGGGGGGGCTAGGCCAGAGAGGAGTCGGTGGAAGACAGAAAGACCACCAACCTGACTGCGGTGAGTGAGTGAAAGGCCCTCAGAGTTAGCTTCGTCGTGGGAGATTCCAATGATTCGTTTTGTAATTTTAATGATTTAGTAATTTTTATAGCTTTTTTGTTTTGTTCCACTGCAAACCAAAGAAACACATATGTGGATACCAAAATATTTTTTTACTTTCAACAATTTTATGGAAGAAATGGTGAATTATTTGAAAAATGTGCAAGGTTGCCAATATTTTTGGCCACGACTGTGTGTGTGTATATATATAAAATTATATATATATATATATATATATATATAAATATATATATCAGGACACAGATGTTTAAAAAAACGTCGAAAAATAATATATTGGCAAAAGAAAAGAAAAAATCAATAGGAGAAAAAGGGAAAACGAACAGAGCACAGAATGCTCTCCAAAGCGAGCTCAAAACATTAGGCTCTAGACCCCATGGGATGCTTTGACAGTGGGGCAAAAATTTCTTGTTAATTATCGTTGAAATATTGTCGCTGATGTTATATCTGGCAGGTTAATGATAATGTCACTTTATTAATTAACTCGGGATGTTTTTTTTTTTTTAAACATGCAGAGATCGAGTGTGCAATGTACATGGAGGAGCTTGTACATAGGACAACTAGAACGGCACTCGGTAGAGCACATAGCTCCGCCAGGCTGAACAGTTTATGTTTTTTATCCCAATGATAGGCCGGATCTGGATTCGGACCTGAACCAAAATCGAATCGGCTTGTTCTTGTCACCTAATCAACTCATCCACCAAGTTTATTCATAACTCATCCATAACTTTCATAAATATCATGTTATATATTGCTTTTTGCCCGATCTCTCAATGGTGAATAATGACTTAGAAATTAAATAATTCTCGTATCCGAATCCATAATTAGATCTTTACCAAAATTGAATTGATTCTTCCTTGTCAGACACCCAACCTCTGCACCAAGATTTGTTCAAATCCATCCACAACGTTTTGAGATGTCCTGCTATGTATCGTTTTTGGCCCCATCTCCCAATGGTGAAGAATCACTTAAAAAATTATACCAACTGGATCCGGATCTTTACCAAAATCTAATCGTTTCGTCCTTTTCACATACACTAGCTCTCCGCAAATTTCGTCCAAATCCGTCCACAAGTATTTGAGATATCTTGTTCACAGACAGACAAACAAACAGACAAACAGGGGTGAAAACATAACCTCCACCCACCTTTGGTGGCGAAGGTAAGCATGGAAGAGGAACACATTGGTTACGCCATCCAACAGTCAATGCCATATTTTTGCATTTGACATTGGTGTTGATTCTTAAACGCAAATGTACATCTAACAGCCTGGTGCTGTGTCAATTTGAATTGATTTGGAAAGACCACATACTTAGACCGACAGTCTGCAAGTTGTACAATCTCACGGTATAAATAAACGATTCCTGGCAAATCTGATTTCGTCCTGACGTTAGTCGAAGGCAGCTCATGGAGGAACTTGTACATAAATCACAAGCAAGACAAAGACGTCCGTGTACATCGGTAATGTGAATTACAAGGGCATTAGTAGCCAACGGACAAATGCATAGTATATGTATGGGATTTGAACCTGCATTCTGAGTATCCCGAGCCACAAGGAGTTCAGGTGAGAACGCTAAACAGGCCAACCCATAAATTTTTTAAATGGTCTCTCAAGCTCCTTGGCTTCACCATTATTCATAACCTTTCTTGAGTTAACCATTTCGCGTTGCTCAATCTACCTAAGCTCCATTCCTTTCTTATCTTTCCTCTGCTCTGCATGGTTTTGGGCATTTTTTGTAGGTAGAGCCTTGGATTTATGACTCTACATTGTAGGTAAAAGATTAAACATCTCACATCGAACTTCTGGACACAATGGAGTTTAAAACCTTCTTAGCTATCTTTATCGCTCCAACCAAAAACAATGGCACACTCATCAGGGAACACACTCCTTATCTTTCTGCACAAGTCCATGCTGACTGCTCACCTTCACTCATTTGCTTGCAGACAGAGGACCGGCTTCCATCTGTCCAATCTCAACATACAAGCTCATTTATCTTACTCTCACTAGTACAAGTCTGTTTGTCTTTGCCTTAGCAGATTGTGATGTTAGTATATACACCTTTCATGTTTTGTCATTTGTTCTTTCCACAAATCCCAACATCTGTACACAAGAATGCATGGATGGGATTCAAACATCACTCCGTGGCCCAGCTAAGAAACGTGCATGCAGTACCATCTGGACCCCTAAAGGCCTAAAGGATAGAATTGAACAATCCGCAGTCATAATGTGACTCATCGCCAAGCAACAGCAGTCATACAACTAGCTCCTCATGTTTATGCAAGTCGATGATACAACGGCAATAACGTTCTGCTCCGAATTCTGATCTCTCTTTTACGCACGCACATACGCACACGCGGACTAATGTCCAGCAATCGCGAGCGACCAACGAGAGGACCTGTTATTAAATTGTAACGTCCTGGTGAATATTGAACATGTGTTGAGACTACAATACGTGCACTCCACGTGTGTTATTACATGGATGTCTGTGTTCCGTTGGCCATGAAGTACTTTCGGCCCATTGACCGAGTGCCTGTCCAGCACTCAGACAGGCTAATGGCTTCACGCCCTTACCATGGGAATCAAGACTGGCTCCAAAGTGCTGTTGCTTGCTTTTTAAAGAGTTAACCTATACAGCCCAAAGGTTCAGGGTTGCCCCTGCAAGCACAGACCTTACTTGTTAAATCACATATAGCAATTCACATCCAGCTTTATTTAAATTTCCTTTTGCACAACAGGAAAAGCGGCTTGCACGTCTCCTAAACCGACCCGCCTGGATTCAGCTGGTGACATAACGACAGATCTCTCAGCTCTAAAACGATCTTAAAGCCTTTCTCGAACCGTCTCTCATGCTTGTTGTTAACATGATATTAAGCCGAAGGCACTTCACAACACACCGCCGTGTTTTCCACACCAGAGTCCGAGGCATATGGACGAGTGTACAGTCCTTCAAAGACAAAGCAAAATTAAACAAAAAGCATTTTTGGGAGCGGGGCATTTCTGAATAAACAAGGGCAACGCGGGAGAATAAGGGCGCAGTGTGGCCGGGATTATCAGCCCCGCTGGTTTGCGAGCCCGCTCGAAGCCCCCAAGAAAGCAGCCAAGGTCAAATGAAGCACACAATGCGAATTTCCCACACCCCGCCACCATGGCCTCAAACCGCCGATGAATTGTGTCTAAACGCGGGGCGGTCGGACACTGCTACATGGCCAGCAGCAATGGTCATGCTCTCATACCATGACCACAGTCGGTGCGCTCACAAAGCCAGTGCAAATCCAACACTGTGCTTTCAAAACCCCGTGCCATGACAATCCAATTGCCTGGCCCTAGATTTGTCACGACGGTGACGTTGCTTATACGATGCTCCGACAGCGGCTTTCATCGTCTCCACCATAGGACGTGCCAGAGAACATACCGCTTCACGTTACTGTACGACGACTTCACTTCGTCGATGGTATTTCACTTCCCGAAGGCCAGAGGACAATCAACTTGGATTGTTCAATAAGGCGACAAATATGAATCGATTTGCCTTTGTTAAAAAATTGCACGCGTCGTTTCGATAAACCAAATAAGCCCTTTCAAGCAAATGCGTTCCAAAGGAGGCCCCTGCTCTGCTGCGTGTCGAACCCGAATGTCACCATCAATGTGACATGCAGAGGCTAATGCTTGTGGAGATCACGAATCACACTCAGGTGGCTGACCCGTTCACGTCAGCAAGTCAAAATTCCTGGGAAAGTGTTTGCGTCCGTCTTTAGCCGTACAAAACTTTCGCACAGGCGGGTCTCTTCGTCGCAGACGGTCCAAAAGACGGTCCAAAGGAGGCCCCTGCTCTGCTGCGCGTCGAAACCGAATGTCACCATCAATATGACATGCAGAGGCTAATGCTTGTGGAGATCACGAATCACACTCAGGTGGCTGACCCGTTCACGTCAGCAAGTCAAAATTCCTGGGAAAGTGTTTGCGTCCGTCTTTAGCCGTACAAAACTTTCGCACAGGCGGGTCTCTTCGTCGCAGACGGTCCAAAAGACGGTCCAAAGGAGGCCCCTGCTCTGCTGCGCGTCGAAACCGAATGTCACCATCAATATGACATGCAGAGGCTAATGCTTGTGGAGATCACGAATCACACTCAGGTGGCTGACCCGTTCACGTCAGCAAGTCAAAATTCCTGGGAAAGTGTTTGCGTCCGTCTTTAGCCGTACAAAACTTTCGCACAGGCGGGTCTCTTCGTCGCAGACGGTCCAAAAGACGGTCCAAAGGAGGCCCCTGCTCTGCTGCGCGTCGAAACCGAATGTCACCATCAATATGACATGCAGAGGCTAATGCTTGTGGAGATCACGAATCACACTCAGGTGGCTGACCCGTTCACGTCAGGAAGTCCAAATTCCTGGGAAAGTGTTTGCCTCCGTCTTTAGCCGTACAAAACTTTCGCACAGGCGGGTCTCTTCGTCGCAGACGGTCCAAAAGCCTCAAACACAACACATCTCAAAACCGGGTGCGGTGCCGTGAGAATCTGATGGCCGGCCTTAACGATCATAACGGACGAGGCATTTTATACTTATTAAGTGACTAACACTTAGTTCAAGTGGCAATTTAAGGGTTTTGACTAAAGGTGATAAATTAAAGACCAAGAAAGCAGTTCGTTGCATGATAATGTAGAACACTGTAGTTAAAAGCTCGGCATGCGGACACCTATGAAGAAGGTGGGATCCGTCGCACTGTTTCACTGAGCATGTTTTATGAGATGTAAAGGGGTTTTCTTGAAATCGATGGCAAGGTTTGTATCAGCGAAGGAAGATTTGCACTTCGATCCTGTTTTACAAATAATATTGTTGTATTCCTATACTTCTGGTTTGGTGACGTTTCATCGCTGTGATCTTGTGTGACTCCAAACCTCCTCAATTATTTGTCGCATCAGGGATGTGTCCAGCAGCACGTTTTGCAATCAAGACACGCCAAAGAAACTGTTCAAAAGTTGAGGGATCACCAATTGGTAGAGATACACAGCAGATCCGACAACGTTCAGATCCGACGTTTCGACACCCCCGACGGGTTAAATATACTAAGCAGGTGGTGATACCTTCGTTTTTGAATCTTTCCAACATCTTTTTCTTCTTATGTAATCGCTGAAGCGGTAGTCCTTCCTTCCCGAAGATTTTAAATTCGACCTTGAAGAATTTACAAGTATTTGTGGGTAGTTTGACTTTGTCTCTCTGCGAGGTGGTGAGTTCGTTAACTTGTGGATGGCTCACTGCTTTTATAGGCCAACTTTAACCATCTGATTTGACCTATAAAGTGCTGTCCAGGTGTAAACAAGTGAATGCATGTGAAAATATGCCCTACTTAAAGTGGCAATTAGCCATTACGTCCTCTGTGCAATCATGTGGACATTGAAGATTGCATTGAAAATTTAAAATAGAACCTTTTGGGCCATCACCATGCCCAAAACCTGACCACAGAGTGTAAACATGCCACAAGGAAATTGAAGAGGTTAAGGTTCATGTCTTACATAGATCTTAGTAGATCTGAAAAGGGCGGGAACTCTAAACAACAAGACGTCTTCTTCCCTCTTGCGTGTAGATTCTCCCCTTCCTCTCCAATTGATCTCCATTCATTTGGTCGTGGCTTTCGCGACTACACTCTAGTGCATGCACAAGATACACCCACTCGGTGAAAAAAACATGGACTGTACACCTACATCTCGCCTCACAACCAAGAAGGTCTTCAGCTCCTGGAGGCCAGAGCAGTATACCAGCACCAGCATGCAATCCTTGCATGCTATTCAGCAACTCCGGAGCTGCAAAGCCGCAGCAGATGTACGCAGCTTTTCTCGCAGCATTAACCTGTGACCCGCTTCCCATGACCCCACGGGCTGTCAATTATTAGCCGCAAATCATTGTGCATCGGTCGGCGCGCACGGCCCCAGCAACACAACCCTCTGGCAGCGCGAGGTGACGCAGCCGCGCCCGTGTGTCGTGCAAATTTAAGATGAAGCTAAAAACTCGCCGCCTTATAGCTGACCAAGTCGAGGATAGGCAATCAAAACCCCCTGAGAAAGAAGGCCCGGCGAAGGCCTCGTTAGGCGCTCGCGTTTAGGTGTGATGTGTTGAGATGGCGGCGCCGTGTGGCGGTGCGTTTTTCATCTGTGGACATGCACTGCGGCACGACAAAACCCGCTGCTCCGAACAGGCACGATGTACAATCCAACTCAGGTTCTGAGCAACGTGCGCCGTGAGCCAGGACGAGGCCCGTCATGTACGTTCAGTATCAAATATACGATGCACAAAACTGCCGCTACATGTTGTATGGACTTACAACAAAGGGCGATAAATGATGCTTTGGACAGGGTAGAATACCACATGACATTGCACGACAATATATATATATATATAAACACACACACACGCATATATAAAAAATATAAAAAATAAACATATATATATATATATATATATATATATATATATATATATATATATATATATCCAAAAACACAAATATATATATAAGCCAACACCAGGATGTATATATATAGACAACAGAGAGAGAGATTCATATATATATTTATATATTTATATATTTATATTTATATTTACATTTATATATACATATATACAGTCACGTGAAAAAGTAAGTACACCCCATGTAAAGTTTTGACTTTTTCAACATATTTCAACATACAGCTATTTGATCTTTATTTCAACAATATTGATAGATAAAGGTGATATAATATAACAAATATCATGAAACATTTACATTTTGTAGTCCATTGTATAATTTAAATAAACATAAATGCAAATTTCGCATGTGGAAAATGTAAGTACACCCCTACATTTATAACTACTTCAAATACCTAAAATTAGAATCAGATGCACCAGCTCAGGTGCAAATGATTAGAACATCATTAGAGAGGATCTTGGAGGAACCTGTCTTATTTAAACCTCAGACATTTAGTTTGGTTTGCTCTTTGTTGTTGAAGTGTGCGGCGTCACCATGCCTAGATCAAAAGAGCTCTCTGAATCCTTCAGAAAGAAGGTTATAGATGCCTACGAGTCTGGGAAGGGATTTAAAAAGATCTCCAAACAATTTGAAATCAATCATTCGACTGTCCGGAAGATCATCTACAAGTGGAGAAGATTCCAAACAACTGCCAACTTGTTCAGGCCAGGCCGCCCCAGCAAGTTCAGCCCAAGAGCAGACCGCAAGATGCTGAATGAAGTCTCGAAGAACCCCAGAATATCATCACGGGACCTACACTCCGACAGGTAGCTCTTGCCACTGTTGATGTCAAAGTGCACGAGTCTACCATTAGAAAGAGGCTGCACAAATTTGATCTACATGGGAGGTGTGCCAGGAGGAAACCTTTGCTGTTCAGAAAGAACATCAGGGCAAGACTAAAGCTTGCCAATGAACACCTAGGCAAAGACCAGCACTTCTGGAACAACGTGCTCTGGACAGATGAGTCAAAGGTAGAGCTATTTTGCCACAGTACCAGAAGACATGTTTGGCGAAAACCAAAGACAGCATTTGACCACAATAACCTGATACCAAATGTAAAGCATGGTGGTGGAAATATTATGGTTTGGGGCAGCTTTGCTGCATCAGGGCCTGGGCAGCTCACCATCATAGAATCCACTATGAATTCTTCATTGTACCAGAGGGTGCTTGAGGATAATGTGAGGCCATCTGTCGGAAAGTTGAAGCTCAACCGAAGATGGACCTTGCAACATGACAATGACCCCAAACATACCAGTAAATCCACCAAGGAATGGCTGAAAAGAAAGAAATGGAGGGTTCTGGAATGGCCAAGTCAAAGCCCGGATCTTAATCCCATCGAGATGTTGTGGGGGGATTTGAAACGAGCTGTGCATGCAAGAAACCCCTCAAACATCGCACAGCTGAAAGAATTCTGCATGGAGGAGTGGACAAAAAATTCTCCAAGTCGATGTCAGAGACAAGTAGACAGTTATAAGAAACGCTTACTTGAGGTTGTTTCTGCCAAAGAGGGCAATACTACCTATTGGAGCCAAGGGTGTACTTACTTTTTGCACATGCGAAATTTGCATTTATGTTTATTTAAATTATACAATGGACTACAAAATGTAAATGATTCATGATATTTGTTATACTATATCACCTTTATCTATCAATATTGTTGAAATGAAGATCAAACAGCTGTATGTTGAAATATGTTGAAAAAGTCAAAACTTTACATGGGGTGTACTTACTTTTTCACGTGTGTATATATATATATATATATGTATGTATATATATATATATATTGAACAAAAGGAGCACCTCTGACCCTAAATGGGACATGACGCTGACGTCATGTGCATAGATCATTTACATGTCCTTGATACAAATATTGCAAAATTCACTTTTTCTCTCAAAAAGGGTAGATTGGCCATTCAATATATGAATATAGTATTAGGGATGAAAAAATTCAAAGGAACCCATTGGCTAATTATATATGCCATATTGAATATCGAGTGTTAAGGCGGACAGGTTGGGGGAGGGGAGGGTTTAATGGCTATGAAAAAATAATAGTTTGTTTACACAGTCGTGCTGTATGTTATCGATCTGATAAATTTATGGAAATGAGCAATTGTCTGTTATTCGCTGTGTGACGTCACAAACAGAACGGGGTCAGCACCGATTGGGAATTTTATAGCTGCATTACAGGGCAATTGGGAAGGAGGGGATTATAAAAGGATGCCGATAGCAAAGAAAGTTTTACCGTGTTATTTCCACTTCTTGGGTTATACAGGCTTGTGATGGTAATGGCTTGTGTCTGGCAGCTGAGCGCCGCAAAGCAATTACAGCTTGTAATGTATAGATGCATGATAGATAATTAAGCGGATACACATAATGGTAATGTTGGTCGTCGCGTTTACAAACATTGACCAACTGACAGTGTCTGCAGTAACGTTTAAAGCCGTCTTGGACATTTTGTCTCCGTCAATTGAAACGCCAGAGCCAGCTGCGAGAAATACAAAGTGGAACATCTCATATAGACCGACCATTCGTGGACCATCTTATCTTGGCCCACCAAGATCTGTATACATACATGCATAATTATAATTGTCGGTGTTCATTTTGATCTGTTTGCCCTGTATATTTAAACACGATATATAGACGTATAAAAACCACCATTCCATGGGTGTTGGATTAGGAAGCACAACTGGTAAAGCAACAGCACTTAAACTTCAATATAAAAATATAGTCACTATTGCATCATCATTTATCATACATGCACTTAAACAACCATACATACCTACTTTTACACATATAATGGTAAATTATATAAATCTTCGGTCCGCATGGAAACGTATCAGCATGTGAACGCCATCTTCCAGTGTTATACACAAATGTACACAAATGTGACGACTGTTTCACACACAATGTCGAATGGACACGAGTGCGTAACGATTATTATTATTATTATTATTATTCCTCTCGATGTGTTCCGTTGTTATAATTTGTAACACGTTTGCAGTCCGCTTGGGAGCCATCACGGGTGCCTGCGGATCCAAGGAGGTGTGATGTATAGTGTTTGTTTTGTCGATTAAAACAACGTCCAGAAAGAAGCACATCAAGCGTACCAGAAACAAAAATTCAGTCTGTCGGGATCAGCGTGCTCCTTGTCAGTCATGTTGCTTTGATGAGCGCCATTTTGAGGACATTTGATTATTATTTTTTCATGTGTCCGAATGGCACGCGTTTCGTGTCGAATAACAGGTGCATTGTCAGGGATACACGCATGAAGCATTTCCACCGTCATCATGACAAATTAAAACTCGATATAAAAAAAAATGCAGTAGTACCAGGGGTACCTGGCATTGCCCGGTGCTGCCGTTTCAATCCAGTAGGTATTTTATAACCACCTTTAGAGGCCATTTTTCCCCGCAAGGCAGGGGTTGGCCTTTTTAGGGAACCGTGGTTGTTGTTGTTTTTTGGTCCCCTTTTTGAAGCAATGTTTTACGGCCGGATGCCCTTCCTGACGCCCACCCTTTTTGCCGCCTTTAACGACAAACAGGGAATTACCAGTGAACTGGTACTCAATTAGCCGACCTCGGAAGGATGACAGGCTGAGTCAACCCCCCTGGCATTAATTCAGCGATCGACCGAGATTCGAACCCAGGATCCTTAGGATTCTAAGCCGGCACCCTAGCCGCCAGCCCAACACCAGTAGGTATTTTGAAGAAATAAAATTGTATTTTTCGATTTTTTTTGTGGGGGGTTAAAACACTTCCCTACACCCACTAAGGCATAGAGTATGCGATCACTTAGTATTACCTTTCACATACCTACAATGGCGTAGGCACTATAGAGCGATTTTTAAAAAATCTCCAAAAATCCAACTTTTTCTTCCAAAAATTAAAATAAATGCTTTTTCCCTAAAACACCCCGGAACTCTCTGATGAACATCTGAAAGTTAGACGAGGATCCACTTAGCATCACTGAGAAGAATAACATGGTTCTGAGGGTCTTTCACTCTCTCATCACAGGCAGGTTGGCAATCTCTCTGTCTTCTACCGAACTCCTCTCTGGCCTAGCTCCCCCTGCTCTGTCGGTGCATTGCTCCCCCTTCCCCAACCCCCTCCCCAATATTTCTGCAGGACGAATAAGATCTGCCAGCAACCCACTTTCTGGTGAAACTGCCAAATTCAAGACTCTCTGCTCACCGTCACTCTTTAATTCCTCTTCTTTCCGCTTCTGTAACAAATTCCCACACTCTCTTCAATCCCACTCCTCCCTCCAGATCTTAAAACAGCTGTTCACCACCATCTCAAATCTTCCCCCATCCAAAACCTTGATCTTTTCTACCCCAGGTTAATACACACCAAATCCACCTCTTCAATTTCCCTGTTTTCTTGACTGAAATCCACTGTATCTGTCCATCTTGTTTATCCCATGTACCCCACCCCAGCCCTCTCTCTTCCACAGATCTCATGCTCTTCTTGTTCCCCACTGGTGTTGTGCTTCCCTCTCTCTCTCCCTTCTTGTCTCCTGCTCCCTTTGTTATATGTTCCATGTGTTAGCTCTCATACGAGCCTCGTCTTAGTATACAAAATGGCAACACAAACAATCATCTCTCTTATAGTATAGATATAATTATATATTTTATATAAATTCGGAGTGTTATTCGAAAGGATGAAAAACAACTTTCCTTACTATTCTCACTGAGGTGATGTTATAGGACTTGTAATAAAATGCATTATGTAATTCTTACATTATATATATATATATTGTTGCGGGTTTCCGCGCCGGCCTTCTCCCCTTACCAAGGGGGGATTAGTCCCCTTGTCTTTGACTGACCAGGCGCGACCGGAGGCCTATGACGACCTTTCCGGACAGCGATAAATAGGGTTGTAGGACCAAATTCGCTATTACCTAAGTACTAGCGCTGCCCTGAAACGAGGAGATAAGCCTCGCACGAATCACGTGTGTTGGTGGATACGCCGAGCGGTAGCGAACACGTGATCCGAGCCGTTATCAATTACTAGACCCCGATCCAAGCGGTTCTTATTCGTGCCACGCTTACCCAATGGAGAAATCACAAAAGCGGTCAAATTCAGAAGAAAAGGAACAACAGGATTTATTCACACTATTTACAATGGTTCAGAAAAAAGGGACACAGTGCAGCCTTAAAAACAGTCTTAACTTACTACCCCAGACAAACGGGCCCGTCTCACACACAGACACACTCACACGGGGCTTGCTGATGAAGGTCAGGTTGATGGTCACCAGCGCGTCCAGGGATGACTCTCGTGCAGCTCCCTCCGGCCTCCGGTTCGTCCCGGGCAGATGGTAAGTCGAGGTGCAGGAGCTCTCCGCGTGTCGTTGGCGCACACGGGATAATACGGGGCGAACGGTAGGGTCTGGGCTCTGGCGGTTAACACTGGCGGCGATTGCCACGTTCGCTCGCGTGGCTGCGTACGTAATAGGCGAATACAGTTCAAAGCCTTGAAACGCTGACACAATGAAGTGCTCTCAATGCGCTCGCCGTAAATGTCCTTCCAGCCCTCTTATTTGCGAGTCCATTACAATGCGCAATTCCTTCAAGCAAGTTTTGTCCCTCTGCGAGTCCTCACCGCAAGCCCCTTTCCAATCAGTCCTTTCGCACGAGTCCTTTCAAGGGCTTTGTGCACTGGCTTTTATAGGCACGCCCCGCGAACCTTCTAGCACGTGCCAGACGCGCCTTACCACGCCCTGTCATGCCATGCCCTTAGAGCCCTGGTTGGCTGGTGGCCCTTACCGTCATCGCCTCTGACCCGCTGCCTTGACGCCGCCCCACCCCGACCCCGCACTCCTCCCTCTTCTCAGGCCTACCATGTGTTACTTGACTAGCGAGCGAACAAAGGGCAGCAAATGCTGCTGGCAGCCAAAGCGTAACAAACTGCTGCGGGTAGCCCAAAGCGCAACAAACTGAGCGATCAGCCAAATGGGGCGCGGGATCAGTTATGCCCATAGGTGGAATTGGAGGGTGGACGCAAAATGAAAGGACCTAAACTCATGTCTTTACACAACGCAGATATTACTAGGGGAAATGGCCTATACTCACACATACTATGACATAACTAATACTCTAAGTGGGCCTACGTGTTGCTCGTGGAATAACTATGAGGGGCAAACCTTTAGCCTTTAATGATGTCATATGTACAAATCTCAAAACCGTAGCACTGCCCCCCTCCTTCGCCAGGCTCGTCCCCGAGCCGAACCCACACAGGTGAGAACGACCGGTTTTGAGCAAGGTTCAGGACTAGTTTTTAAATTACGTGTGACTCTTAGATGTGGTTTCCCTCTACATTTAATCTAACACCCTGTATGTGACAGTTTTACAACACTAGATATGTCCCACCTACTGCGTTGTGTACTAACTAACAGACTCACACCCACAGCTAACCGAATTGCGGAAATAATTCTCAAACTATACATAAAGCCGGTGGGGAGCATGCTATTTACAAGACTAAACTAATTATTTACATCTCTATAACCCAGGACCTGTTCTTTTTGTGGGAAGAAATTTTGGAGGAGAGAAACAACAATGCAATGCACCAATACACCAGAATGCACAAAAATGCACAAAAATGCACAATCACCGTTTCAATAATAAATGTCACATTTGCTGCTTGGCTGCTGCTTGGCTGCATCTTCTTGCTTCCTGCTTTGTCTTCGGTGTGCCATAATAAAACTTGAGGTCTTCTTTCCTGACACAACAAAGTATAAAATGCACAAACCGTGTCCGTTTTTATTTGCAGGCCAATCTTAGGTGGTCCGTCTGCGTGACATTGACGCCACTTAGAACCAGTGGTCCGCAGGTGCAAGGTAACGCTTGCAGCAATTGTCTGCTCAGCAAAGATGCCAGGCCACAGAACGTGTGGTCCATAAGGTGCATTGGTGCAGCAAAAGGTAGCAGTGTGCAGCTGCACAGGTGTAGCAAAGTGCAGCCACAGAGCTCAGTGTTCCTGCACACTCCCCTCAAAAAAATGGGTCCATGGGTGGGGAGGAAGACAAAGCACAGTTAGCCAAGGAAAGGGCGCAAGGGTACACACAAACACAAGGCAATACAACATGAGGGGCGCGGGAGAGCGAGCAGAGAAAGCTCGTCCCTAACCGTTCGCAACCCCCCATGTCAGCCTACACTACCCTTGCCCTTCCCTGTATTTACACTTTACAAATTCGTCACTACGTCTTGTCTCCCATATCCCCCTCTAAACCAAATTCGTCATCCAATCCCTCCCAAGAAGGAAGAGATGGAATACCACAATGTCAAATCCCGTCGAGATGCGTCTTACCATCCAAATCATTTACAAAACCTGGTGTGGAGTTCCGTCTCCCTTGGTGAGTGGATGTGGATGGTGCGAAGAGATTTCTCATCCTAACTATACTCCAATGACATTAACTCAGTTACACTACCCAGGGTCTTGCCCTGCCAATTCAATTGGCCATCTTTACACTATGTGGTTCTAAAAACCAATTCCCATTGACCGCCCGGTGGTGCCATCCAATTTTGGGTCTCACTCCCCAATTTTACACTACTGTGCCTTCGCACAATTTCGGGGCTGGGTCGTGTGGGTCCACTAGCAGGTCCAACTACCTGCGCACCTCCGCCACTGAAGTCGCCACCCGAGCTTACCTTGCTCCTTGCGACTACCCTAAATCGGGGAAGGCTCCTCCTGGCTCTCTCACCCCTCTGATGCCCTCTCTGGCATTGGGCTACCCGGGTCCTTCTCCTGGATCCTCGGGCCCCACTGAACTCTACTCTGACTCTAACTGGCTCCCGGAGCCTACCTGCGGCCTCACCTGGCTGACAGACTACCAGTGGCGGAGTGCCCCAATAACCATACGCACAAACAAAGCCCACACGCCCAGCCATTTCCACAGACTCATGCACTCATCCAAGCACTTCATTGCCACTACCTGCACCACAGGTGTCAATATCCAATAATTTACCGCAACCCTCTACCTAACTTTAAACTACCCGCCCCGCGTGTCCGTGAAAGGGTCCATCTTCCCCCATTCAGTCCTTCGCACCATGCACTCCACACCACTCATTCCACACCATTTATTCCACACACCTGTTCTCCACTTTCACCCCATGCAAGTCAATTCACTCAACACAATTCCATTCGTCCTCAATACACCACTTATACACTACCTCTGGTCATCCCCGACCAATGCCTCATTTGCGCAAGTTCATCCACACACACAATTTCATTCAATTCCTCATTTGCGCCTCAATCTCAAGCTCATACACACAGCATCATCTGACTAACTACTTCCCTCTAAAACTCGTGCTTTCCCATCTTCCCTTACACTAAGCACTTCCCTCGTCATTAACAACCTTCTAATCTCTCTATGTCCCCTCTACCTTTACAAATGTCTCTACTTAAATCTTGTCATCTACTGTCATCTTTCTAAATCCCTAACAATTAAACTAGCCCGCCCTCGGCGAGCTTTCACTGCCATCCCCATAATCTAGCGCTCATGTGCCCCCCCACCAAAAGTGAGGGATGGTAGATCAACCATCCCTCTACACCGGACAATACTCCCCATCACTATCACCCCCCAGTCCTCTGCACTATGAGCCCCCTTCATTTAAGGTACTGGGTCCTGCCTCGGCCTCTAAAGCCGAGGCGATCCATGAGGGCGCCTGCTCGCCGGTGTAGGGTCTTACCCGGTCGGCGTGGACGATCCGAGGGAGGGTTCATGGCCCCATTTTGATCTTAATGACCACGTCACAAATTTGCGCCAGAACGACCCCCGGGCCTTGCCAGGGTGAGGTGAGTTTGGGACACCTGCCCTTCCGCCTCCGGGGATTGAAGAACCAAATCTTCATCCCCGGAGCGTACTGACTCCCCTGCCTCCGGTGGTCGTACTTGCGCTTCATTTTGGCACCCGCCAGCTGAAGCTGGCGGCGTGCGAAGGCATGGACCCTCTCCATGCCTTCCTCCAGGTGACGTGCATAGCCCTCCCCCGGCGGTCTATCAGTGGTCTCTGGCACGGGACCGCATAGCAGGTCGGCGGGAGCCCGCAACTCCCGCCAATACATAAGCAACGCTGGGCTGCATGCGGTGGCCCCGTGCTGGCTAGTTCGGTAGGCCATTAACAAATACGGGAGATGTTCGTCCCAGTCGTCCTGACGGGTGGTGGTGAACAATGCCAATTGTTGAACCAGGGTTCGGTTGAATCTTTCCACCATCCCATCAGATTGAGGTCTTAAGGGCGTTGTCCGTGTCTTTCTAATTGACAGGAGTCTGCACACATCTTTCAATGATTGGCTTTCATAATTTCGACCCTGGTCGGTGTGCAGCTCCTCCGGAATCCCATGCCGACATACAAATCCTTCCACGAAGGCCTGTGCTACCACCCCGGCTTCTTGGTTGGGGAGGGCATAGGCCTCTGGCCACTTGGTGAAATAGTCCATTACAACGAGGATGTACTTATTACCTTGGCGGTGCGGGGTAGTGGTCCTAGAATATCCATAGCCACCCGCTCAAGGGGGGCCCCCACCTGGTGTAATTGAATGGGGGCCCTCATCCCCCGTGCTGGTCCCTTTTTAGCAGTACAGGAGTCGCATCTCCGACACCAGTCCTGTATATCACGCCACATATTTACCCAATAGAACCTCCGACGGACCCGAGATGTTGTCTTTGTCCTGCCCAAATGGCCGCCGGGGCGGGTACCATGCACCTGCTGTAATATGGTGTTCTTGAATTTGTCTGGGACTATCACCAGCCAGGAAGTTCTCTCAGAGGGAATCTCTACCCATTTGCGATACAGGATGTTACCTTTCAATTCCAGGGTTTGCCACTGAGCCCAATATGCCTTTGTTGGTGCCCCGAGGGGGGTGACCTCTTCCCCATTAGGTCTTTTTCCCAATCGGACACATTCGTACACCGGTCCCAGTATGGGATCCTCCCGCTGGGCCGTGCTCCAAGCCAAAGTTCCAAATTCTTCATCGGCGGTTAGTGGCAAGATTGGCCCTCTCACCCGGGTTGCACGGACTATGAGGGTAGGGGTGGAGTCTGCCAATTGTTCCCTCTCCTCATGTCTCGCACAAAATTTACAGTTTTCCCCCAAACAAGGATGTCGAGAGAGTGCATCGGCATTCCCATGGGCCTTCCCGGCCCTATGGGTCACACTGAAATCGTACTGCTGCAACTTTTCCAACCACCTTGCAATTTGGCCCTCCGGCTCCTTGAACCGGAGGAGCCATTGTAGGGAGGAATGGTCAGTTCGAACCAGAAATTTCCGCCCGTACAAGTACGGGTGGAAATGGCTCAAGGCAGCCAGTATAGCCAATAACTCTTTATGAGTGACGCAATAATTTCGCTCGGGCCTACTCATGGCCCGACTATAATACGCGATCACTCTCTCCATGCCCCCTGTGTCTGGGACAAAACTGCGCCCCTACAATTTCTTCTTCTAGAGCCACCCTGGTCGTCTCTATATGGGTCCTAACCTCTTGTTCCCTTGTCCCCAACGTCTCTACCATGTCATCCAACCTCTTTGTCAGCCCCTCGTGTACCATTTGACATTCCTTCTTTGTCGCTATTAATTCTTTCTTTATTTCCCTCTGTGCTGCTTTCAGCCCCCCTATCACGTCCGTGTTCTTACCCACTTGCTCCCATAACTCCCGCTGTCCCACCGTCAGCTTCTCTACTTCCCGCATCAACTCCTCTATACCGCAATGTAACCTAGCCGTACTCTTCCTCAACTCCTTCTCCACTTGCTCCTCGCACTGCTTTACCTCGTCGCGTACCAATGCGACCTCTTCGCTCAACCCGCGCCTTATGTCCTCCCCCATTTCTTCTATTTCCCTCTTAGATGCTGCCCTAATTTGTTCCAATTTGTTCTTTTGGGTGTCCATTTTGCTTTCCAGCCCGTTTTTTACCTCTTCTAATTGCTCCCCCATCTTGTTTTCCAACCCTTTTAGTTCCTGGGTGGATTTGTCCCCCATTTCCTTCAATTGGCCCCCCATCTTGTTTTCCAATTTATTTATTTCCCGGGTAGATTTGTCACTTTGGGTATCCATTTTTTCAGTCAATTTACCTAATTTTTCTCCCATATACGCCCTGAGTTGCATCATAAACAGGCCGATATGTATTGGCGCTGCGGGCACGGCCCTCGCCACCACCTGCGAGGCGCCGCCATTTTCTTCCCCTGCTACCTCTGCTATCGCACCCTCATCAATTGCCTCTTCTATTCCTTCCAATTCTTCCCGGGGGTCCTGGGTTATCAATTATTCTCCCTCGACCTCATCATTTACCCCCACCGGCATTCGACCGTCTTGGCTATCCATGGCACGAATACAATTTGGTTGTTAACTAAATTTCGGCCGCTCGTAATTTTGAGTGCGTTAAGCGCACTTCGGGTCCAATCCCACTCCCCGACACCAATTGTTGTGGGTTTCCACGCCGGCCTTCTCCCCTTACCAAGGGGGGATTAGTCCCCTTGTCTTTGACTGACCATGCGCAACCCAAGGCCTATGAAGTCCTTTCCAGACAGCGCTAAATCGGGTTGTAGGACCAAATTCGCTATTACCTAAGTACTAGCGCTGCCCTGAAATGAGGAGATAAGCCTCACACAAATCACGTGTGTTGGTGGATACGCCGAGCGGTAGCGAACACGTGATCCGAGCCGTTATCAATTACTAGACCCCGATCCAAGCGGTTCTTATTCGTGCCACGCTTACCCAATGGAGAAATCACAAAAGCGGTCGAATTCAGAAGAAAAGGAATAACAAGATTTATTCACACTATTTACAATGGTTCAGAAAAAAGGGACACAGTGCAGCCTTAAAAACAGTCTTAACTTACTACCCCAGACAAATGGGCCCGTCTCACACACAGACACACTCACACGGGGCTTGCTGATGAAGGTCAGGTTGATGGTCACCAGCGCGTCCAGGGATGACTCTCGTGCAGCGCCCTCCGGCCTCCGGTTCATCCCGGGCAGATGGTAAGTCGAGGCGCAGGAGCTCTCCGCGTGTCGTTGGCACACACGGGATAATACGGGGCGAACTGTAGGGTCTGGGCTCTGGCGGTTAACACTGGCGGCTATTGCCACGTTCGCTCACGTGGCTGCATACGTAATAGGCGAATACAGTTCAAAGCCTTGAAACGCTGACACAATGAAGTGCTCTCAATGCGCTGGCCGTAAAAGTCCTTCCAGCCCTCTTCTTTGCGAGTCCATTACAATGCGAAATTCCTTCAAGCAAGTCTTTCTCCCTCTGCGAGTCCTCACCGCAAGCCCCTTTCCAACCAGTCCTTTCGCACGAGTCCTTTCAAGGGCTTTGTGCACTGGCTTTTATGGGCACGCCCCGCGAACCTTCTAGCACTTGCCAGACGCGCCTTACCACGCCCTGTCTCGCCATGCCCTTAGAGCCCTGGTTGGCTGGTGGCCCTTACCGTCATCGCCTCTGACCCGCTGCCTTGACGCCGCCCCACCCCGACCCCACGCTCCTCCCTCTTCTCAGGCCTACCTCGTGTTTCTTGACTAGCGAGCGAACAAAGGGCAGCGAATGCTGCTGGCAGCCAAAGCGTAACAAACTGCTGCGGGTAGCCCAAAGCGCAACAAACTGAGGGATCAGCCAAATGGGGCGCAGGATCAGTTATGCCCATAGGTGGAATTGGAGGGTGGACGCAAAATGAAAGGACCTAAACTCATGTCTTTACACAACGCAGATATTACGAGGGAAAATGGCCTATACTCACACATACTATGACATAACTAATACTCTAAGTGGGCCTACGTGTTGCTCGTGGACTAACTATGGGGGGCAAACCTTTAGCCTTTAATGATGTCATATGTACAAATCTCAAAACCGTAGCAATGTATATATATATATATATATATATATATATATATATATATATATATATATATATATATATATATATATATATATATATATAAAAATATATATATATAAATATAAATATATATATATATATACACAGACTTGGCATTTAATATGGAATATTTTTTTTGTGGGGGTGAACTTACTTTTCAAGATGACTTACAACCAAAAGTTCATTGGAATTATGTTGAAATTATTCTAGATTTTGTTCATGTGACCTTTAAAAGAAACAAAAACCACATTTGACATTTCAAAGCAAATAAATTGATCCTTGAAAGTGATGTAAACTGATATCGAACTCAATTCATGGACAGTACTGTGTTAAACTTCTGCACGTTTTCCAGAAGTATCTCTTTATTTTGCACATTAGCCAATTTTTTTTTAACAAAAACAAAAGTTAAATTACGACTGGGATTACGGACAGTAAAATTACAGTTCAGTACTTCGTGTAACCCCCACGAGCATTCAGGAGAGCACGTACACGTTGAGGCATGTGTTCACGAGATTTGCCAACGTTTGGACAGGAATCGCTTGCCATGCAGTGACAATAGTCTGCTGCAATTCACGCACAGAGGTCGGCTGCTGGTCCAAGTGGTCGATTTGACGCGTTAATTCTGCCCACAAGTTCTCTATCGGATTCATATCCGGGGACATGGCAGGTCACTCCATATGCTCTACACCACGGTCAGCAAGAAAGTGTTGGATCATGCGAGCACGATGAGGCCGTGCATTGTCATCTTGGAAGACAACGTTTCCTCGAAAGGCTGCACGAGCAAATGGAAGCAATGTTTCTTCCAGAATGGCCCTGTACTTGAACTGGTTCAGGTTTCCATTCAGAACAACCAGGTCAGTTTTGCCCCCTGCATGAAAAGCAGCCCAAACGGTCACCCCACCACCTCCAGCTTGGACTCTTGGCACTATACAATCTTTGTTGTAGGCTTCATGCACTTGTCTGCGCACTCGGACGCGGCCATCTTGACGATAGACCAGAAATCTAGACTCGTCACTGAAGATCACGTGATTCCAGTGTCCTGGCTGCCATTGACGGTGCTCTCTGGCCCACTGCATTCGGCACTGGCGGTGTTGTCTGGTCAGGCATGGCTTTCTCAGGGGACGCCTGGCACGATAGCCTGCTTGAACCAGTCGTTGGTTGACTAGCCTCTGGATACAGGCACATTTGTCAGTTGCTGCCACTCAGCCCTAAGCCGATTAGATGACTTGGTACGGCCATTGCGGACTAACCGGTGCAGCTGGCGATCATCCCTCCTTGTGGTTCTGTGGGGACGTCCTGGCCTCAGTATTGGAGTAGGGACACCCCTCTGAGCATTTCGTTTCAGTATCTTTGACACATGACCTTGAGTGATGCCATACTGCCGAGCAATAGCACGCTGTTTCATGCCGTAATTTAGTTAAGCCACCACTCCATGACAAACAGCATTGTCGAGTTGATGGACCATCTCCAGAGGAAGCGACAATAACTTTTGAAGATGTGCAGCAGTTGTTTTCCACTAATACAGAACGCAACAACCCTTGTATACCCGACTGTGAAGCCAATCATCAAATGCACCTGTCCGTACATTTTGCCACGCCACCTGTGATAATCCTGTTGTTGACTTCTTGCTGCGACAGACAATCAGTGACATGGTTCTTTTAACAAATAAATCACCAAAGTGTAAAAGAAACTCACCAGATTGATGTACTGAGTTAAGAGAGTAAACCCAAGTCAAGAAAAAAAAAAAATTCCATATTAAATGCCAAGTCTGTATATATATATATATATATATATATATATAGCTACGGTTTTGAGATTTGTACAGTGAGCTTAGTAAAGATTAAAGGTTTTCCCCCCATAGATAGTCACACGTGCAACATGTAGCCTCATTTGTTGTATAGTTATGTCTTAGTATATGTGAGAGTCGGCCCCTTCCAGTGTTAATCCTGCATTGTGTAAAGACAGGAGAATAGGTCCTACTTCGGCAAACCATTCCACCTCTGTGGGCGCAATCCAGTTTGTTAAGCATTGGTTGTTCATTAGTCGAGCTAACACGAGGTAGGCCTAAAAAGGTGGGGGCGGCGTTGAGGTCGGGAGCGGCAGAGGCGATGACGGTAAGCATGAGCCACAAATCAGGGCTCAGAGGTGGCGGCGTCAGAGGGTGTGGTGAGAAGAGTCTGGTGAGTTCCAGAAGGTTTGCGGGGCAGGCCTATATAACCCGATGCACAAAGCCCTCAACAGGACTGCAGCGTTGTGAAGGACCTGCCGGGGGAAGAGCACTTGCAGAGGAGAGGGAGAGCACTTGCATCACTCGCACTGTATGAACTTGACTATCGCTAGAGATACGCGGGCGCAGCCCGGGCGTTTATAACTTGCGCGTTTCAGCCAAGCGAGTGAACGAAGCTGCGTAACCGCCCTTCGCCATAAAAGCCGTCCCGCCTTTGCCATAAAAGCCTCCCTGCCGTTAGCCCCGATATATCGCCTTTGCTCAAGCGACACGCTACGTGGCCTTGTCTTCGTCGATCACCATCTTCGCGGACGTGCCGGGGGCCGTGGAGAGCTGAAAGAGAACCACCCTTGGGCGCGCTGGGGAACACCTGACCATCTGCGATACCCCCATGTGAGTGTGAGTGAGACGGGCCTGTTGTCTTTGGGAATTAAGAATAAGACTGTATAAGGATTTCCTTGTGTCTCTTCGTCCTGAACTGTATATACGTGTGATACCCATTAAATCAATCTGTTCTTCCTTTCTTCTGAATTCGATCGTTCCCGTGATTTCTCCATTGACTAAACGTGGCACGAATAAGATCGCTTAAATTGGGTCCATTAATTATAACTACGTGGATCACGTGTACGCAAACCCCTCAGCGTATTCCAACCTCACGTGGTTCGTGCGAGGCTTGTTTCCTCGCTTCCATGGCAGCACGAGTACTTAGGTACGAGTGAGAATTTGGTCCCGGAACCCTATTTCCCGCTGTCCGGAAGGGACGTTGCAGGTCTCGGTTCGCGCCATGTCAGTAAAGACAAGGGGATTAATCCCCCCTTTATAAGGGGAGAAGGCCGGCGACAGAACCAACACAATTGGTAGTCAGGAGTGGGGATTTGGAACCTGGGACAAAATTTGAAGACAACATTTTGGACACCAATTGTACATATTGGCCATAACAATTGGTGTCAGGAGTTTGGGATAGGACCCGAAGTGCGCTTAACGCACTCCAAATTACGAGCGACCAAAATTTAGTTTTTACAATCAAAATTTTAAAATTCGTGCCATGGCTAGCCAAAGCGATCGAATGCTGGTGGGGGTAGAAAATGAGGTAGGAGAGGAAGAATCAATAACCCAGGACCCACAGGAAGAATTGGGGGAAGAACAGGCAATTGATGAGGGTGCGGCAGCAGAGGTAGCTGGCGAAGAAAATGGCGGCGCCTCGCATGCGGCGGTGGCAGCCGGGCCCGCTGAGTGGACCGGGCTCGACATTGGGTTATACCTGGCCCGGATAATGAGGAAATTGGACGCCCAGGGTCACAAATCCGCCAAAGAAACCCGGGAAATGAAAGAAATGATGGGCGCCCAACAGAATGACATCAATAAAATAATTGGTAAGATGGATACCCAGAGTGACAAATCCACCCGGGACATGAAAAAATGGGTGACCAATTGAAAGAAATGGGGGACAAATCCACCCGGGAATTGGAAGAGGTGAAAAAGGGACTGAATGCAAAAATGGACACCCGAGGGGAGTTAATAAAAGAAATGGGGGAGGACATGAGGCGCAGGTCAAGTGAGGAGGTCGCGGTGGTACACGACGAGGTAACGCGATGCGAGGAACGCGGGGAGAGCGAGGTAGAGCGGAGCGCGGCTGCATGGACCGAGGGGATAGAAATCGCAACTCGGGGTGTGGAAAAGCCGACGGCCGCCGAATTGGACAGGGCAAATTCATGCGCGCCGGCGGTTGTCGAAGAAAAAGAAATCCAAGAAATTATAGTTGAAATTGGGGACGAAGAGACGGCAGAGTTAGAGATTAAATCGAGGGAAGTGATGGAATGTACTCAAAGTTTGGATTTGCATTGTGATGTCGTGCTTCCTAACAAAAATGAAGGTTTGCAGGTGGTGCTGCCGCGGAAGAAGGTCCTTAAGTTGAGCAGGGGTGTGTATGGCGCGAAAGTGTTTGGTGCGAAAAGATTTTTGGCGCGCTTGGGATCCAGACGAAACCCAGGCGCTCGTGGAAGGTCCGTGGTGCGATGTACGAGAGCGAATGGCGTGCGTGTGCGAGAAAAGTGTGTGCCGGAGCGCGAGTGTGTAACAGGAGAGTGTGTTCCAGAGTGCGAGGGAGAATGCACACCGGAATGTATGTGGGAAGAGTGTGTTGGAGAAGAGTGTGAAACAGAGTGTGGGATGGCCAAGAGTGAGAGCGAATGCACACCAGAGCGTGTTGTAGGGAGTGTGCAGGGTTGCACACCAGAGCATGTGATTGGGTGTGCAACAGGAGAGTGTACACCCGTGGGTAAGTGTGCGCTGATTGGGTGTGTACCGGGAGATTGCACACCCGTGGTTGTTACTGAGGGTGTAACAAAAGTGTGCGCGCGAGGGTGTACGATGGCCGATTGTGTTACGGAATACGTAACGAGAGCATGTGTAACGGAGTGTGTGGAGGAAAAGTGTGTGATAATGGAGTGTGCAAGCGGCGTGAGTGTGCCTGTGTGGTGTGCACCTGAGTGTGTAACGGAAGAGTGTACACGGGAGAGTGCTGTAATAGAAAGCAGGGAGTGTATGGGAGGCGCTGGAGTGCCGCGGTGTACGAATGTGGAATGGGTCACGTGTGGTGAGCACGCGGCTCGAGTATCGACGCAGACCGGGGTAGCGTTTAGGGCGATGTATAGCCGACGCGAGCCCTCGGTGCGTGGTGTGCTTTGTGTGCTGCGGGGATCGGCGGGGATCGTTGCCGCGGCGGTCTCACAAGGATCGGCGTGCACGATTCGTGCCGGTCCCCGCCCCGTATGGTCGGTGCCGCGCTTTGGCGGTAAAGGCGAACGGCACGGTTCGAGGGGGGGTAGGAGAGGTCGGAGCTTCGCCACCTGGCGGCTGCGGTGCTCCGACCGTGGGCGGTTGGGCCATCGTGCATGGGACCGCAAGGCACCACGTAGGGATGGCGCCTTGAACCCTGGCCCAGCAAAACCTCTTCCCCTGAATAAAAAATGCCGGACGGACCCAACCAGCAGTAGACCAACCACCCGCATGCATCGCTCGGCTTTTCGAAGCCGAGCTGTGAAAATGTATTTCCGCACCGAGAGGCTCAAGTGGAGTGGACGAATGGCGATAGTGTTGGTGAATGGTACCCGGCGTGGAGGAGTGGTGGTTTCGCCATTCCTCATATATTTTGGGGCACATGAGCATTCGAGTATGCGGATGGCAGTGAAAACTAGCCGAGGGCGGGCTAGGTTAATTGCTAGGGATTAGAAAGATGCCAGTAAGGACAATAATTAAGTAGAGACATTGGTACAGGTAGAGGGGACGTAGTTAGATTCGGTGGATGATAATGACGAGGGAGTGCTTAGTGTAAGGGAAGACGGGGAAGCACGAGGTTTAGGGGAAGTAGTTAGATAGATGATGCTGTGTGTGTGAGGATGGTATGGAGCTTGAGCAAATGAGGAATTGGATGAGAATCACTGTGTGTATAGAGCTTGAGCAAATGAGGAATTGGTTGGGAATAACCAGAAGTGGTGTATTGAGGACAAATGGTGTGTTGAAGTGAATTGACTTGCATGGTGTGCAAGTGGGGAACAGGTGTGTGAGCACAAGAGGTGTGCAAGAGAACTTGGTGTGTGTGAGAATATTTGGTGTGGAATGCTTGGTGTGAAGTAAAAGGTGTGGAATGCATGGTGCGAAGGAGTGAATGGGGGAGATGGTCCCCTTCACGAATACCCGGGGTGGATAGTTTAAAGTCAGGTAGAGGGCTTAGGTAAATTGTTTGGATATTGACACCTGTGGTGCGGGAAGTAGCCAGAAGTGCTTGGTTGGGTGCATGAGTCTGTGGAATGGCTGGGTGTGTGGGCTTTGTTGGTGCGTATGGTTATTGGAGCACTCCGCCACTGGTAGTTTGTCGGCCAGGTGAGGCCGCAGGAAGGCTCTGGGAGCCAGTTAGAGTTATGAGTAGTGTTCAGTGAGGCCCGAGGATCCTAGGAAAGGACCCGGGCAGCCCAATGCCAGAGAGGGCATCAAGGGGTGAGAGAGCCAGGAGGGGCCTTCTCCAATTTAGGTAGTCGCAAGGAGCAAGGTAAGCTCGGGTGGCGACTTCAGTGGCGGAGGTGCGCAGGTAGTTGGACCTGCTTGTGGAGCCACACGACCCAGCCCCGAAATTGTGCAAAGGCACAGTGTGAAAAATTGGGGAGTGAGACCCAAATTTGGAAGGAACCAGGTGGTCAATGGGAATCAGGTTTTTAGAACCACATAGTTTAAAGATGCCGATTGGCAGGGCATGACCCCGGGTAGTTTAAATGAGTTAATGTCATTAGAGTAGTTAGGAAGAGAATTCCCTTCGTGCCATCCACATTCATTCACCAAGGTGACAAAGCTCCGCACCAGCACCAAGTGACTGATTTGAGTAAGTGAGATGCATCTCGACGTGATGAGACAATGTGTTGATTCCATCTCTTCCTTCTTTAAAGGGATTGGACGACGAATTTGGTACAGAGGGGGATATGGGAGACAGGACGTAGAGACGGATTTGTAATTTGTAAATACAGGAAGGGCAAGGGTAGTGTAAGCTGACATGGGGGGGTACGGACGGTTAGGGACGAGGTTTCTCTGCTCGCTCTCCCGTGCCCCTCATGCTGCATTGCCTTGTTTTGATGTGTAACTTTGCGCCCTTTCTGCTTTGGTGACTGTGCTTTGTCTCTCCTCCCCACCCATGGACCCACTTTGGAGGAGGGCGCAGCAACCGCTAACTGTGCAGCGGCACCTTGCTACACATTTGCAGCTTCACCTTGCTACACTTGTGCAGCACCCCTGCTGCACATTGCTAAACCCGTGCAGGTGGACTGCGCAGCACTTTGCTGCCCTATTCTTTATTAAAACTTTGCTGCACATGTATAGCATTTGCTGCCACAGACACTTTGCTGCACCACATTACACATGGACCACATGTTTTGTGGCTTTACATTTGCTGTAGACTCACCTTGCATCTTCGGACCACGTGTTTTGAGTGGCATCAATGTCACGCAGTTGGACCACATAAGGTTGGCACTGCTTGGCCAGGAATTAAATAAAAACGAACACGGGTTTTTGTACATTTTATTCTTGGTGTGCCAGGAAAGAAGAACTTTAAGTTTTTATTGCACACAGAAGATGAAGCAAGAAGAAGATGCGGCCCAGCAGCAAATGGTGAACTGTGAACTTTTTGAACTGTGAATGTGTGTATTGTGCATTTCTGTGCTTTTTCTCCCCTCCAATCTTCTTTCTAGAAAGAACAGGTCCTGGGTTATAGAAATGTAAATACATAATTAGGTTTTGTGATTGTAAATATAATAGATGCTGCCCACCGGCTTTATCTATAGTTTGAAATTAATTCCGCAATTCGGTTAATTGTGGGTGCGAGTCTGTTAGTTAGTTACACAACGCAGTAGGTGGGACATATCTAGTGTTGTAAAACTGTCGCATACACAGGGTTAGATTAAACGCTAGGGGGAACCACATCTAAGTGTCACACATAATTAAATGCTAGTCCCAAGTCTTGCTCAAAACCGGTCGTTCCCACGTGGGTAGGTTCGACATGGGGATGAGTCTGACGAGGGAGGGGGGCAGTGCTATGGTTTTGAGATTTGTACAGTGAGCTTAATATAGGTTAAAGGTTTGCCCCCCATAGATATTCACACGTGCAACATGTAGCCTCATTTGTAGTATAGTTATGTCTTAGTATATGTGAGAGTAGGCCCCTTCCAGTGTTGATCCTGCGTTGTGTAAAGACAGGAGAATAGGTCCTACTTCGGCAAACCATTCCACCTCTGAGGGCGCAATCCAGTTTGTTAAGCATTGGTTGTTCATTAGTCGAGCTAACACGATGTAGGCCTAAAAAGGTGGGGGCGGCGTTGAGGTCGGGAGCGGCAGAGGCGATGACGGTAAGCATGAGCCGCCAATCAGGGCTCAGAGGTGGCGGCGTCAGAGGGCGTGGTGAGAAGAGTCTGGTGAGTTCCAGAAGGTTTGCGGGGCGGGTCTATATAACCTGATGCACAAAGCCCTCAACAGGACTGCAGCATTGTGAAGGACTTGCCGGGGGAAGAGCACTTGCAGGGGAGAGGGAGAGGACTTTCATCACTCGCACTGTATGAACTTGACTATCGCTAGAGATACGCGGGCGCAGCCAGGGCGTTTATAACTTGCACGTTTCAGCCAAGAGAGTGAACGAAGCTGCGTAACCGCCTTTGCCATAAAAGCCTCCCTGCCGTTCGCCCCGATATATCGCTTTTGCTCAAGCGACGCGCTACGTGGCCTTGTCTTCGTCGATCACCATCGTTGCGGACGTGCCGGGGACCGTGGAGAGCTGAACGAGAGCCACCCTTGGACGCGCTGGGGAACACCTGACCATCTGCAATACCCCGTGTGAGTGTGAGTGAGACAGGCCGGATGTCTTTGGGAATTAAGAATAAGACTGTATAAGGATTTCCCTGTGTCTCTTCGTCCTGAACTGTATATACGTAGTGTGTTCAAAAAGTATCCGACCTTTATTTTTCGTGCGTAAAAAAGAAGAAGCTAAGGAGGCTAAGGAGGCGACGTATATATATATATATACATATATATATATATATATATATATATATATATATATATATATATATATATATATATATATACAACAACAACAACATGCATTTTAAGGCCATGTTCCCTGCTAGAGCGGGGGTTAGCCTTGCGGTCCCCATGACAATCTTCTCCATTTTGCCCTATTTTCTGCATCTCTCCTTGTTAACCCCCTTGCCCGCATTTCTTCTTCCACCATCTTTAGCCAAGTCTTTCTCGGTCTTCCCCGTCCTCTACTTCCTTCTACATTAACTTCCATCACTCTTCTCAACCAGTCACTTTCATCCTTCCTCAATACATGACCAAACCATCTCAACCTGTTCCTCTTCACAGCATCAATCACAGGCAATATTCCCATCATCTTTCGCAATTCATCATTTGTCTTCCTCTCTCTCAACGATACTCCGCACATCCATCGAACCATTCGCATTTCCACCCTTTCCAGCCTTCGTTGCTGCTCTACGTTCATTACCCATGTCTCGCTCCCATAAATCATAACACTTCTCACACATGCAGCATACACCTTTCCCTTCAGCTTCAGCGACACTCTCCTCCTCATCAGCACGCCATTCAGTTCCCGAAACTTCTTCCATGCACATCTCACTCGAGCATCCGTTGCCGAGTCTGATCCACCTTCTCCATTCAGCATGTCTCCGAGGTAGCAAAATGTTTTCACACCTTCCAGCTTCACGCCGTCTCCAAGATCCAACTCAACATTTCCTCCATCTGCAGCTCCCTCTGTGCACACCTTGCATTTGAATGTAGCTGCCACACTGGTTAATGACCCTCTCAGACCACTACATTTTTGATGAACCCACTCAGCACACGTTGTACATTGAATGGAGTTCACTCCGACACCCTTCCTGCACACAGCACACGGCCACTTCCCAGTTCTTTCCACCTCACCACATGCTTTACCACTTGCCATCACCTTTGTCTTTCCGATATTCACCTTCAGACCCTTTTGTCTCCATACATTCCTTCCACTTCTTCATCTTTTCCTTCAGTCCATCCATACTTTCCGCAATCAACACCAGATCATCTGCATACAACAACTCCCACGGTAAACCCTCCTTTACGGTCTGAGCCAGCACCTCCATCACAGCTACAAATAGTAGTGGACTTAGTACCGACCCCTGATGCACTCCCACCTTCACCTCAAACTCACCACTGTTCCCGTCCTTCGTCCTTACAGCTGTGCGTGCTCTTTTGTACATTGCCATCACTACTCTGATCAACCATTCCTCCACTCCTAACTTCCTCAATGCCCATGTCAATACTTTGCGTGGAACCCGATCGAATGCTTTCTCCAGATCAACAAACCCAAAAAACAACTTCTTCCTCTTATCCATGTACTTCTCCTGCAACTGCCTCACAATGAAAAGCGCATCTGTCGTTCCTCTTCCTGGCATAAATCCAAACTGCATTTCGTCGATCTTCACTTTCTTCCTTATCCTCCTCTCCAACAGCCTTTCCAATACCTTCATTCCATGCTCCAATAACTTTATCGCTCGGTACGAGCCACACTCCAGAGGGTCACCTTTCCCCTTGTATAGAGGGACGAGGGTACTCAATTCCCAATCCACTGGAATGCGGCCTTCTTTCACCACCAGATTACAGATCTCTGTCATTCTCTTCACACCCCAACTTCCTGCTGCCTTCAACATATCTCCCACAACTCCCGTCGGCCCTCCCGCTTTTCCACTCTTCATTGCTTTTATCGCTTCCTCAACTTCCTTCTCAGTTATCTTCTCTGCCGGTCCTAAAACTGGGTTACTCTCTATGTTGCCATCCCATTCATTCTCTGTATTCAACAGCATTTCCATATATCTTTTCCATCTTCCTTTAATTCCATCTGGGTCGACAACAATTTGTCCCCAC
>NC_136267.1:21964964-22012034 GCF_964187855.1 Myxine glutinosa | reverse complement strand
CTCGATTGTGTATAGGTTAATGTATATATTGAGTTCGGTGAATAGACAAATATATAGGATGTTTCATTTATAAACTCACCAACACCAATGTGTTATCACATTTACTAATGCCGTGCACAATGCCCTGGTTCGGTTATAAGCCACATTTTGTCCCAAAGGAAATTCTCCATTAGCTGCACAGATTCAGTGGGTGGTTTTGCATGAACTCATTGCACAGAAAATCGTGTAGGGGTCGAGCGTGTGTGTGTGTGTGTGTGTGTGTGTGTGTGTCTGTGTGTGTGTGTGTGTGAGGTTGTTGGATAAGGTGTATGCGAGTGTGTCTACTTGGTCTGTCTATGTTTCTGTTTGTGTGTATGTGCTGATGTGCATGTGTTTGTTCGGTGTGTTGTGTATGTGTGTGTGTGTGTGTGTGTGTGTGTGTGTGTGTGTGTGTGTGTGTGTGTGTGTGTGTGTGTGTGTGTGTGTGTGTGTACTGTATGTATGTATGTGTGTGTGTGTGTGTGTGTGTGCGTGTGTGTATGTACTGTATGTGTGCGTATGTACTGTATGTGTGCGTGTGTGTGTGTGTGTGTGTGCGTGTGTGTGTGTGTGTACTGTATGTGTGTGTGTGTGTGTGTGTATGTACTGTATGTGTGCGTATGTACTGTATGTGTGCGTGTGTGTGTGTGTGTGTACTGTATGTGTGTGTGTGTGCATGTACTGTGTGTGTGTGTGTGTGTGTGTGTGTGTGTGTGTGTGTGTGTGTGTGTGTGTGTGTGTGTGTACTGTATGTATGTGTGTGTGTGTGTGTGTGTGCATGTACTGTGTGTGTGTGTGTGTACTGTATGTATGTGTGTGTGTGTGTGTGTGTGTATGTACTGTATGTGTGCGTATGTACTGTATGTGTGCGTGTGTGTGTGTGTGTACTGTATGTGTGTGTGTGTGCATGTACTGTGTGTGTGTGTGTGTGTGTGCGTGTGTGTGTGTACTGTATGTGTGTGCGTGTGTGTGTGTGTGTGCATGTACTGTGTGTGTGTGTGTGTACTGTATGTATGTGTGTGTGTGTGTGTGTGTGTATGTACTGTATGTGTGCGTATGTACTGTATGTGTGCGTGTGTGTGTGTGTACTGTATGTGTGTGTGTGTGCATGTACTGTGTGTGTGTGTGTGTGTGTGTGTGTGTGTGTGTGTGTATGTATATTAACGTTGAGTATCATGTAAACGAACAGAAGTTTGTTCCGGCGAAGGGTCAGCCATTACATTGTCTGAGCTGTTGACCGATTCGTACATCAGTCCTTTGTGGTTGATATGAATGTGGTGCAAATATCTTTGTGTGCAGGGAAAGTATACTCCCAAGGCGATGTGTGGAGCCCACTCCTCGTGTTCTGTACATTCCGTTGAGGCCGCGCAGTAGAACCTCTCGGGCCATGTCACAGCCTAGCTGGGGAGGTGTTTGGAGTGGCTGTGCAGGGTGGAGTTGGCTGGGCGTGGTGTGGCCTCTCCTTCTATCGCTCATCCACTTTCTATTGTGAATATCCCGCTTTAATCAGAAACTGGCACACTGTGTCGGGTCTGGCCGGTGCACACGCCGTGAATCTAAAAGCACCAAAGGGTGCCGGACATGCATCCAGTGTTTGCTCTTCACAAACTATAGTAGCCAATAAGTGTTTTTCATGCATTTTGGTTTTCACCTCTGCCATTTGCAAAGTTAGAAATTCCTGCTTTGGTGGAAAGGTCACGATTTCTATATGTAAAACCATACAGGATTTCCAAAGAGGTTTAAATACCGATACTGCGTGTACATTTTTGCACTATTTCATTTATTGGGGAAAACTAGGTAAATGAGAAAATCACATGGAAAAACATTAACCACCGAGATCAAAAAATATTTGGAGAATTCACTTCATTTATTTATTTGCCTCCATATGACCAATATTCCGACAACAATTGTAGAAATAAAAAGGTAATTACAAAAAGGCTGTAAAAAGGATATACATATATATTTACCATTTTAACATTCTAGTTATATACGAACAATAATATTTTTTACTACAAAAGTATATATTATCAATTACAATTTCTTTCTCTTATTATTCATATACTCATACAATCATATGCTGAAAAAAAAATAACGTTTCCATTTCTTTGATTATTGCAAGTGTCTCGTTATTAGAACATTTTGAATGACGTGTATGTGTGTATATTTACATATATATATATATATATATATATATATATATATATATATATATATATATATATATATATATGTACACGTTTCAATTTTGATGTACCGTACTCCTTATAGAGCATTGGTGCTGCTGAAGCAGTTACTTGGCAAGGGTTATATTGGGTCGTTTGCCATTACCTTCTCAGCATTTTTGTCCATGCTCTATCCTTTTTAAATGCTGAGCATCAAGCAAAGAAGAAAATCGTACCATTTAAAAAAAATTACTTTCACATGTATCGCACGACTCGGCTGGAGTTTCAAAACACCGACCGCCCAGACTCAGAGCGGACACTCTGACCATTACGCCACCATGTCTGGTATGGTATATGGCCATGTATGCATGTATCCCTTAAATGATGATTATATGAAGTAACTATTTCCAATTACATTTCAATTTAGGAAGAACTGTTGAAATGATCGAATGCAATAAAAGTAAGTGATAGACGTACATGATATATCTTAGTTTCAGGTATTATGAGAGTTTACACAATTATACGGCTCAGGAATATAATTAGCGTTCAGTGTAGAAGGAGCCTGCGCACCATAAAAATCACACGGATTTTGGTTGGATCTGCTTTTTATGGAATCCTGATTCTCTGGGATATTCCACGAGTCCTGACAATTAAGTACGAAAATATCACAGGGATTGGTAACATTTTTGGACACCTGTCTCGTTTCCTTTCGACAATGACAAGCAATGGTGAGAAATATGCACGTATCTACAATATGTTAACGCACGTAGCACACATGACTGTTAATCAGCCAGTCTGCGTACGCGTCTCGACAATATGAGTGATTGTTCGTGCAGTTAAAAGGTTAAAACATTGAAAAAGAAAAAACGAGAATGTTGTGCAGAAAGTAACACATGGACATTGTGGCCGGTTACGGACTTCCTGATCAATCTTCTTATATCGTTCCAAGGTCCACCCTGTGCCCTGCTTAGATCCCGCCTGATAAGCCGGCAGTAGGTCGGAGTTTTATCTTTGAAAAACCGCGGTAATCATGAAGGAACACAAACATTTGTACGTGGAGTTTGGGTGGGGCGGGAAGGCTGTGAAAACAATCCAAATGCGTGCTATATGCACATATTTATAGGTCAGTATATGTACTCACCTTTAATTATGCAGAGAATGCTGGGAATCCTTTGTGGGCCAATTGGGAGAGTGAAACCTGCCCCTAACCTTCCTTACCAAAAAGCAAATGCATGTATGTATGTGTATATATATATATATATATATATATATATATATATATGTATATAATATATACACATACATACACACACTATATGGCATGCCTGCTGTTCTTTCTTGTAGACCATGAAGAAGGCCTATTTGGCTGAAAGCTTGGCCGAATATAGGTCGGCCTTAATCTACGTCCGTGACTCGTTTATTTTTTTTTCTGGTTGTATGTATGTATAAAGATATATATCTATCTATATATATATATATATATATATATATATATATATATATATCTATCTATCTATATATATATATATATATATATATAAATATATATATATTGTTATGCCGGGGGGGTAGTGATGACTTTGGATCAGGTGGATTTGCATAGGTAGCCTGCTCCGATTGTTGTGTAGAAATCACCATGTATTAAGTACTTGTTGGCCCAGATGTCGGATTAAGTGTATATTTGTCCCTGTCACGAGGGGGCAGGGCACGTTAACTAGCTTAGGGAATAAGAGTAAATTATCCCTTGTACGTCGTTCCCTTGGCGATTTATCCTTTGTCCCTTTTGGCACCGCACCATAGACACTAGTTAGAATTGCCATTAAACTACACTAATTAACAATAAAAACCAACCAGAAGCCAGGCATCAAGCACTACGGCTGACAAACCCGCCTGGCAGACACACATAGCTCAGGCAGGCCGAGAGCCACGCCCAGAAGGGCAGTGATTGGGCGGGAGTTGACCAACAGGAAGGCCGGGGTAAGAAGCAACTCTGATTGGCGGAGGGAAGGGCGAGTAGGAAGCATCACGCTGATTGGCAAGGCACGACCGACGACGTCAGAAGGCGGACTGTGCGCTGATTGGTGGGGGAGCTGGGCCTGTGGTGTTGGCCTGCGGAGATTGGAGGAGAAGCACCGATGTCGTCATGACCCGACGAATAAAAGAAGACTCGAACCGGCATTTTCTCTCTTGCGCTCTTGCCTTCTTCTCCTTCTCGCTCCTGTGCCTACTCACGTTCTGGACCTCGTGAATGATTGTGCGTGGATGACGGGCTCCAGGAAGCGATCGGACAGACTGTGTTCAGAGACGTCATCGGGAGATGCGCAGAGGCAGCAGGAAGAGCCACGGCCCTGGAAATGCGGTTCTCCATGCGGACGAGCGCGGCTTGCCGCTGCAGTGTGACGAGGCCTAGTGAACAAGGCGCATCGAGGACGACTGGGCGTGTTCGGGAAATCTGTTTCCTGGTAAAAATTTCAATTGCTAGGAACATGACAATATATATATATATATATATATATATATATATATATATATATATATATATATATATATATATATATATATATCTATGATAACAGGTTCTGTCTTGCTGAGTTTTTGGAGTTTAGTCTTGGCCCATTATTGCTTGCTTGGCACAGTAAACATTGTTTGTTCACGTTTGCTTGGGCGGTTTACACTTTACAATAGTACGTCATACGTCCATGGGGAATTTCAAGAGTTCTGCCAAAGGGATACTCACAATAGTCCAAGATGTGGTGAAATAAATAAAGCATGCCGTGTCTTATAACTACTGAGAGTATCTTATTCTGACATTTTGGACTTCCCTTATCTAACCAAGGAAGGTGTATATAATAGGTGATTGTTCTTGCAGTTAAAAGGTTAAATTATTGGGAAAAAAATGAAAACATGCAGAAAGTAACACATTCACATTGTGGCCAGCTATGGACTAACTGATCACTCTTGTTATATCGTTATATAATTTGGGTAAAATATTGGTGTAATAACAGTAAAAAGCAATACAGTTGATGCAGTAACACCTATTAAATCACCCTCAATGATGACATAAACTGGATAGTGATTTTATGATTTATTTTTCATGCAAAGCAATGATGTGCTGCAGGTTTGATGCTCGGATAAGATATCGAAATGAACCGTTTCATGTGCCATTTTTCACGAGTGTGAGCAAGTATAAGAACCGTGCAGTAAACAATTGTGGAGCGGACATAGGCGGTGTGTGTGTGTGTATATATGTCGGTGTTGAGTCCGAAACTCGGAGCATATAGAGATTTCTAATGTCCGAACCAGGGGGCATGCACCGGCGTACTGCAGGCAAAGCACGGTAGCAAACTAAATGAGAAGCGAAAGGACAAGCTGAAAAGGGAAGGCGAAAGCGAAACGTACAAACTGGGAGCGTTAGGGCGAAGGGACACAAAGGGGAATGGCATGAGGGAGCGATGGGGTTCGCGCTTTGACAAGAAGCCCAGCGAGTGGCCCCCGGGGCGAGGCGGTGGGGGGGCAGAGGGAAAGAGGGGGTTGGGAGATAATGTTGGGGGGGGGGGGGAGTGGTGAGGGCGGAGAACGAGCCGAGCCGTCAATCTCAGGGCATCTGCGCTTAACATTCCCGACACCTAAGCCGAGAAAATGCGCCAATTACAATTAACTTTTCTATCTTTGTCTCTCCCCCGCCATGCGTGTGTGCAGCCGGACGAGGACTGCGTTGGTGGCAAGATGGACGTGTTAAAGGGATTGTGCTGTGAGAGTTGGAGAAAGGAAGGGATAAGGAAAGACAAGATAATAGAGGGGAGAGAGAGAGAGCGAAAGAGATACAACAGAGGGGGAGAGAAAGAGAGAAAGAGAGAGAGACACACAGAGAAAGAGAGGCAGAGAGAAAGAGAGAGACGGAGAGAGAGAGACAGAGAGACAGAGAGACAGAGAGAGAGAGAGAGACAGAGAGAGAGACAGAGAAGAGAGAGAGAGAGAGAGAGAGAGAGAGATTTAAAAGAAAGGAAACCACAGGAGGGAAGTGAAGGTCTGAGGGATAAGAAAAGAAGAACAAAGACAGTCGGGAAAGATAAGGTTGTGTTGCTGCAATCGTACAAATACATAATATATGTGTTCATTGATTGGGAAATACCTAAGCACTAGTAAGCAGGTATAGGTGCGTACTGCATGCAGTGTTGACAAAATATCCATGAACAAGCAGAAGGGACTGCAATGGAAGACCCAAAGTGCTGGGACTGCAATGAGGGGAAATTAAAGAAGGCCATCGGCTTGCTTTTGGAAACGTGAGTTGAGCTGAGGGTTCGGTCAGGGATGATGGACAAGGAGAATCTTAGAGTGTTGTGGCAAGGAATGGGGCTGGAGGAAGGAAGGGAGGGTTCTATTTGGAGGGGAAAAAGATGGAAAACAGAGGAGGAGTCTGGAGGAAAAGCCTCTGTAATGTGTCCACCCCTGCTTTCCTCCAGCCAGGGGCAGCAAACCGCAGCCGCAAACCGCAAACACGTGGCAGGGAGAAAGACACGAAACCCTGCAGGTTCCCCTCTAAAACTGCCCCCCGGCAACCACAATAACCCTACGTGCTCGGTCCCCAAAACCATCACGGCTTATTTGAATATATGTATTTATCTGTTGATTGCAACAGTTAGAGAGATAGGCATTTGACAATCGCCAGCGAAGCTACACCTTGGACAAAGACTACCCGGGGGTTACCTGGAGGCAGCTCCTTGTAGATCAGCTCTTCCTTGTCTCGTCGTCTTTGTTCGTAACGGCATATTTTTGTGTCTGATCATTACGAATGCTCCATGATGTTTCGTGTCGTCGAATATGGAGAAAGCATTGGAGGGGTGGGGTTGGGAGACATTGGGAACATGAAGAGGAAGCATGTTGGGAGAGATTTCCTCGAATGCCATGAAAGTACAGTACTTTACTATATACAATGCAGCAGAATTTGTACGTACGTACATTGTCCACATTCAAACGACATTGCAGCGTCTGATACCGAGTTCCAAAGCCACCATAGCATTTACATTCAGCAATTCTTACAATAACATAATCATTTAAAAGTATTTAAAACGTGCCAACATCAACCTGCAAATTTTCACCTGTCGTTTCCATGGAAACGCTGTACATTGGACAATGATTGTGTCAGCAGCGAAAAGGATGAAATAATTACTTTCCACACAGTCAAATAATTCTGCCTTTGCACGACTTTAATCTCTTCGTTGTGCTTATACACCGTTCAAGGTAGGCCAATCCCACCCCTAAAACCACAAGAGACTACCCGTGATATACGTGGGCCGTTCAAACGTTCTCGGATTAACGAGATAGATGCATATAAGTTTCAATTTGTTTTCTATACCGGTACTTTGTTTTTTTTTTTTAATGCTGTACTGTTAAAAATTTACGTAACAAATAAATAAAAATTCCGAAGTAATTATACAATTTATATGTTATGTATCAAGCAGTATAGCAAATTGGCGTGTATTGGACTATCATGAGTATCTCATTCCGAAAACATTTTGAATACCCCTTCATACATATATGAACAGCTAGTACAGTTACTGTATTACTAAAAGGGGAAGTGTGTGTGTGTGTGTGTGTGTGTGTGTGTGTGTGTGTGTGTGTGTGTGTGTGTGTGTGTGTGTGTGTGTGTGGCTTTATTCTAAAGGGATCCTGCTGTCATAGAAGAATAAAAATGGTACCGTTGGCATTATGGAAGATTACGCATTATGGAAGAAAATGGTACCGTTGGAAAGCTAATAATCGATTTGCTTGGAAATAATTTTTTTGTCCGTTCTGATCATATAAATACCTGTTTTAAAAGCCTGTCTTTCCAGGATGGAAGAAGAAGAAGCACGACTGGAGCTCCAGCATGGCGGTTCCAATGGTCTGACAACAGGAACCCCTTAGAATACAGTGTGACGGACACAAAAGGAGCACACAAAATTATATATAGCAATACTTCTCAAAGTAAGAGGAAAGTATATAATAATACATGTGTAGCGGCATCATTTTGCCTTTGATTTTATAGTATGTAAATATGCTTGAACTCTGCTTTATTGGGAGATTTCTGGTACCGGGTGAGCTGGAAGAAGGCCTTCAGTCTGACAGTGGCAGTTTTTAAAATGCGAATAGACTCAGAATCCGAACATCTTGGACGTCTTTTCGTCCATGCTAAGCATGGAGGGAGGAGCACACCACCAACAACCACAGCCACATGAAAACTATCGGGGATGCCTCTTCGCGGTGGTTGTACCCCTTCTCCCCCTCACCCCTCCCCCCAAATGCAAATCTGGGGCCAAATCTTCCCCATTCTTCCCTGCTGCCGGGATTCGTCAGGGCAGCGTGGTCACGGTCAGGGTGCCGATCGGTCCCCATGGACCGGCCCTTTCTCGCTTCTCTCTCTCTCTCTCTCTCTCTCTATCTCTCCCTAACTTTGTCGTGGCCCTGACTTGGTGAAGACGGGTATACCATCATAGATGTGGGGGATCTGAGTCGTTCCTGTGAGATCAATCAGCTGTCTCTGTGCTGCAGGCTTGTCCGAGAGAACTGTCCGGGGCTATACAACAACATCAACAACAACATCAACAACAACATCATCATCAACAACAACAACTACGAAAATAAAAGATCCTTTTTTGAGTGTTTCATTTCATTTTAAATCCACGTGGGGACTCAAAGATCGACATGCAATATGTTGGTGAAGTGCAACATGCTGTTTTATGATTAAATCCGTCAGCGAAGTGACGGGTCAGCACGCCTAGTTCACACGAAATGAGATGCGTTGTTTACAAAAATCACATTTATCATTTGCATCCATCAATGAGGCTGGCAGGATGGTCTAGAGGTTACGCACACTAGCCTGGGTTTGAATCCCAACCCAGCTATAAACTGTGATCCTGGTGTTTCACACACAGGGTCATTCATCAATGTGCGCCCTCCCTCGGATGGACGTTAAACTGCCGATTCCATCTGCCAGCATTATTTGGTGGGCGTTAAAGTTGAAACTGTGTGCTTCGCGAAGAGTAGGCGAGCTATCGCCGGCACCATGAACAAATTCCTGCCTAACTGTTGCTGGGAAGGCAATGGCAAACCACCAGGTATAACTCTCTGATTACTCTGGTCTCTCTGATTCTGATGAGTATGGTAGATCAGAGTCAGAGAGATCCATCAATGACAACCAGCCTTTTCAATATGACTCTGCAGTCATCTTTCTCTACCTCCTGCAGTTGCAAAGACAATTATTTATTTTCCCATTTGTGGTTGCTGTAATAATTCGAAGTAGCATGCACAACAGCACTTGTGAAACTAATAGACTTGCCCTTTGTACATGTTCATAAACTTTGCACAAAATGAAAACGAATGAAGTTAAATTCTGATGATTTCGTAAATAGCGACCGGACGTATACAACATTTATAAGAGCAATTGCATCACTGGATAAATAACGACTGTCGTTTCTCAAATGGAACACGTACAGAAGGCTTCTAAATCATGGAGCCTGCCTTTGTTTTGTTTTTTTACAAGTTTATGTGCCCAAATGTCCTGCTACCCTCCACTGGTGTACAAAGAACAACAGGCACACGAGGAGTAGGAATTCATGTATCGAAGTCAGATTAAATAAACAAATTGAAGATTAATAATTTAACATTAGGGTGGATTATTGATCAGATACAGGGTTAAGGTATCATCATCACAAGGTGATGTCAATTTATAATACCACATATTGTCCTATCCATGTCATACCAAACGTGTACAGGCAAAGCAAACTGTGTACACAAGAAAAGACTTACTTGTAAGAATCATATAATGCTGTGATACACGACTACTTCTTTAACAGCCCGAGTTATTCCCACATTCTCGTGGGGTTAGCACGTGAACGTTTTTCGCTCTGGTCTTTCACGAACTAGCGAACCAGGCCTCACGTTCAATAACAAACACGTACTCACTCATATCCCACTATGTAGGTGTAATGTCCAAAATATTCCCCCGATAATATTCAAACAATTCTTGTATTTCTTTATTTTTGTCCATTCTTGTGTTTGCTTTTGCTCATTGTCATTTGCTTATAGTTCTTGTCTGATAGTTAAGAGTTTGTTGTTTAAGACATTCCACCACAATCTTTAACTTTTTGGAAATGCCCCTCTACAAGGTCAGCCAAATGTGATTTATTAATTATTTTTACTTATCCTTGCATAGAGTATCGAAATTAACCTTGAACGCCCTTTAAAAAGCATATATATATATATATATATATATATATATATATATATATGTATATATATATATATATATATATATGTATATATATATATATATATATATATATATGTATATATATATATATATATATATATATATATATATATATATATATATATATATATATATAGATATACACAGTCACGTGAAAAAGTAAGTACACCCCATGTAAAGTTTTGACTTTTTCAACATATTTCAACATACAGCTATTTGATCTTCATTTCAACAATATTGATAGATAAAGGTGATATAATATAACAAATATCATGAAACATTTACATTTTGTAGTCCATTGTATAATTTAAACAAACATAAATGCAAATTTCGCATGTGGAAAAAGTAAGTATACCCTTGGCTCCAATAGGTGGTATTGCCCCCTTTGGCAGAAACAACCTCAAGTAGGCGTTTCTTATAACTTTCTACCAGTCTCTGACATCGACTGGGAGAAATGTTTGCCCACTCCTCCATGCAGAATTCTTTCAGCTGTGCGGTTTTGTTTTTTGGTTTTTTTTGTATACAGAGTCGAGGCTCGTGAAAGAGCTAACATTTATCAAACAAACAAATCAAACAAACAAGCAAACAAAGTATATAAAAAGGAGAGCGGTCGACAAGATGGGGAGAGAAGGGGAGGAAGCACACAAACACAACATTTGAGAGCAGGGACATCGGGAGATGTTTTTGGAGGGAGAGGGCCTGGGGGGAGGCAGGATCGGTATAAAACGCAAGGACACCAAGGACTTCCAGGAAAGAAGTCAAAAGTCACCTCAAAAAAGTGGATTTGGGGTGAAATTAGCAGGGGTAGAAAAGATCAAGGTTTTGGATTGGGGAAGATAAGAGATGGTGGTGAACAGCCGTTTTAAAGACCTGGAGGGAGGAGTGGGATTGAACAGAGTGAGAGAGTTTGTTCCAGAGGCGGGAGAAAAGAGGATTGAAGGTGAGCAGAGAGTCTTGATTTTGGCAGTTTAACCATAAGAGGGTTGCAGGCAGATCTTGTGCGACCTGCAGGAATAATTGGGGGACAGAGCCCAGAGAGAGCTGGGGGAGCAAGGCCGGAGAGGAGTCGGTAGAAGACGGAAAGACCACCAACCTGCCTGCGGTGATTAAGTGAAAGGCCCTCGGAGATAGCGTCATCGCGGGAGATTCCAATGATTCTGAACGCTTTGGTTTCAACAGCGTGAAGACGAGCTAGGTGTGAGGCAGGAGCACCAGCCCAGAGGGGAGAGCAGTACTCCATTGAGCTGCAGATGAAAGCCTTGTATGTGGTGAGGAGCTCAGGTGTGCCAAGGAAGGACTTCGCACGACGGAGGATGCCCAGTCGGCGACTGGCTTTGGAGGCCAGCTTGGAAATGTGGTTTTCCCAGGAAAGATCATGGCAGATAGTGAGACCCAAAAGCTTGAGTGACAGAACTTCTTGGAGAGGATTATTCAGAAAGTAGATGGGAGGGTTGTCCAGTCGGTCTTTTCGGAGAGACATCGTAAGAGTGTGAGATTTGTCAGGATTGAAAGCCATGTTCCACTTGTTTTCCCAGTCTGTGGGGGGGGGGGGTTTGAGGGGTTTCTTGCATGCACAGCTCGTTTCAAATACCCCCCACAACATCTCGATGGGATTTAGATCCGGGCTTTGACTTGGCCATTCCAGAACCCTCCATTTCATTCTTTTCAGCCATTCCTTGGTGGATTTACTGGTATGTTTAGGGTAATTGTCATGTTGCAAGGTCCACCTTCGGTTGAGCTTCAACTTTCCGACAGATGGCCTCACATTATCCTCAAGCACCCTCTGGTACAATGAAGAATTCATAGTGGATTCTATGATAGTGAGCTGCCCAGGCCCTGATGCAGCAAAGCTGCCCCAAACCATAATATTTCCACCACCATGCTTTACAGTTGGTATCAGGATCTTGTGGTCAAATGCTGTCTTTGGTTTTCGCCAAACATGTCTTCTGGTACTGTGGCCAAATAGCTCTACCTTTGACTCATCTGTCCAGAGCACATTGTTCCAGAAGTGCTGGTCTTTGCCTTGGTGTTCACTTGCAAACTTTAGTCTTGCCCTGATGTTCTTTCTGGACAGCAAAGGTTTCCTCCTGGCACACCTCCCATGTAGATCAAATTTGTGTCGCCTCTTTCTAATGGTAGACTCGTGCACTTTGACATCAACAGTGGCAAGAGCTACCTGCAAGTCACGTGATGACATTCTGCAGTTCTTAGAGACTTCTTTCAGCATCTTGCGGTCTGCTCTCGGGCTGAACTTGCTGGGGCGGCCTGGCCTGAACAAGTTGGCAGTTGTTTGGAATCTTCTCCACTTGTAGATGATCTTCCGGACAGTCGAATGATTGATTTAAAATTGTTTGGAGATCTTTTTAAATCCCTTCCCAGACACGTAGGCATCTATTACCTTCTTTCTGAAGGCATCAGAGAGCTATTTTGATCTAGGCATGGTGACGCCGCACACTTCAACAACAAAGAGCAAACCAAACTAAATTTCTGAGGTTTAAATAAGACAGGTTCCTCCAATATCCTCTCTAACGATGTTCTAATCATTTGCACCTGAGCTGGTGCACCTGATTCTAATTTTAGGTATTTCAAGTAGTGATAAAATTAATGTAGGGGTGTACTTACTTTCTCACGTGACTGTATATATCTATATATATATATCTATATATATATAACATATATAATGTATGCATATAAGCTTATTAGAAAATAACAAGCATATATATATATATATATATATATATATATATATATATATATATATAAATAATAAGCATATATATATATATATATATATATATATATATATATAAATAATAAGCATATGTATATATATATATATATATAAATAATAAGCATATATATATATATGTGCCTGATAACTGATCATCTCCTTTTCGTGAAGGATACTGTGGGATCTGCAATATAATGCCCGCCAGCTTCTCCTCGGAGAGGAATGTTCAGCTGAAGGACGGCACACTTTGTGATGTAATGCCCTGCCTGAAAAAACTCCAATCTTAAAGTTTATAGTCGTTTAACCTGTCTAATCAGAGTTTGATGCCCGACCCGATGAGAAACTGTCGGACTGGGGTTTCCCAGCTGCAGGTGTTACATCACAAAGCACGTCCTCCCTCGAATGGAATTTAAGCCGGATGTCCCATCCGCTCACACTGATTGGTAGCCGCTAAAGATGCTTGGGTAGATTTTGCGAAGGGCAAACAAGTGATCAGCGGCACCCTGAATAAATTACAAACTCCTCCACGAATTCCTTCCAACCCGCACATGGCAAGCTTGGCGAATATGCCAAGTATCCCCAAAGTTGAGGGTGGCCTTCATCCTGCAATGGTTTAAAAACAGGCTGGTGTGTGTTTGTCATTATATTAAATGAGCTGTACTGTACTCAGACATATGGTAACACGGGAAGCTACAGTTGGAGGATTAAAACAAGTGTCCTTGAAGGTCACATAATAATATCAAATATAATTTATTCGTTACACTAAACATCGGGGCAATACCCCTGGCGCTCACCTGGTAGAATAAACAGTATACTGCACCGACTTAAACCAAAAAGGTATTTTAAACCAATTTCAATGGTCGCTAGAAGACAGGGCAGCATGTAGAATCATACGAACATAATCATAAGACTTTAAACAAACAAAACAAAATACCTATTTTGGGGGGCAACTCCTCCCCCAACCCCGTATACCTCCTCGGATCCAAGTTTTCTCATGCCTTGAACGAACTTTGGTACATCACGTGTGATGAAGGTTGTGGTGAAGTTTAATCAAAATAGTGTGTGTAGTTTCAGGGTAAAAAGCAAATTCCTATTTTGGGGGGTCAAACCTAGATCCACTTTGACCCCGGTAAACTCCCTTAAACCCCGACCCTTTTATTGCCGTGAACAAACTTTAGTCACAGCAAAACAAATATAATCTGTGCCAAGTTTGGTCACAATCCCTTCAGCGGTTTCGGAGAAGAAGTTGCAAGTCTTTATGGAGCGACGACGCGCAATCGCATAAGCTCACCTGAACTTCGTTCCAGGTGAGCTGAAAACGGTAAAAAATATTATTAATGGTACAACACACCATGAGGTGCAAGGCAAGGTGTGCATGATTTACCGGTGATGTTCGATAGTACATGTATGTCTGTGATTATATAACTAGCAGGTACACTGGGAAACTCCGTGTAATGTAAAGTGTAACTTCTACAATATTTTGTAAAGAATAGTTACTTGATTAAATCAACCCCTCCACCCTCCTCACCCCCAACTCCTCAACTCCCCAACCACCTCACCAACCCCAAGTCCATATCTCCCCCCCCCATCCCCGCACCCCAATCCTCAACCCTCCCTCAGAACACCAAATTCTCAACCTGAGGATTAAATCTCCCCTCCGCAAGTCCTCATACCCGATGCTCCCCTCCACAAGTCCTCATACCCTGTGTTCCCATCCGCAAAGCCTCAACTCCCCCATCCAAACTCTACATCCTCACCTCCGCAAGTCCTCATACCCGATGCTCCCCTCCGCAAGTCCTTATACCCTGTGTTCCCATCCCCAAAGCCTCAACTCCCCCATCCCAACTCTCCATCCTCAACTCCACAAGTCCTCATACCCGATGCTCCCCTCCGCAAGTCCTCATACTCTATGCTCTCCTCCCCAAAGCCTCAACTCCCCCATCCCAACTCTCCATCCTCCCCTCCGCAAGTCCTCATACCCGATGCTCCCCTCCACAAAGCCTCAATGCCCCCATCCCAACTCTCCATCCTCCCCTCCGCAAGTCCTCATACCATATGCTCCCCTCCCCAAAGCCTCAATGCCCCCATCCCAACTCTCCATCCTCCCCTCCGCAAGTCCTCATACCCTATGCTCCCTCCCCAAAGCCTCAACTCCATCATCCCAATTCTCCATCCTCCCCTCCGCAAGTCCTCATACCCTATGCTCCACTCCCCAAAGCCTCAATGCCCTCATCTCAATTCTCCATCCTTCCCTCCCTCCAATACTTCAAAGCAACAGGGCAATAACGACATTAAGAGGTTAAATTTTAATGAAGACGCATAAATTAAAATGAATTAAGACCAAATAAATGAAGAGGTTAAAATGAAATAACGATGAAACGTTTAATTCACAATCTCGTGAGATTCCGGAATTCATGACATGGGACGGACAGAGTGGCAGACACACCGAAGGTGTATGCAGGTTATGTTTTCACTCCCGTATGCTTGTGTCTGTTTGTTTGTTTGTTTGTGAACAGGATATCTCAAAAGGTTGTGGACGGATTGGGACAAAATTTTGTGGAGAGGTTGGGTGTGTGACATGGACGAAATGATTAGATTTTGGTGAAGATCTGGATCCCAGAGTTAAAAAAAAAAAATTAAGTGATTCTTTACCATCGAGTGATAGGGCCAAAACAATAAATAACACGAGATGGGCACTCAGTAGAGCGCACACCTCCACCAGGCTGAACAATTGATGGTTTCTATCCCACTGTTAGGCCGGATCTGGATTCGGACATGAACCAAAATATTACTGGCTTGTTCTTGTCACCTGACCAACTCGTCCACCAGGTTTATTCATAACTCGTCCATAACTTTTTTTAATATCATGTTTTATATATATATATATATATATCGCTTTTCATCCGATCTCTCAATGGTGAAGGATCACTTAAATAATTATCGTATCCGAATCCATATTCAGATCTTCACCAAAATCGAATCGATTCTTCCTCGTCACACACCCAACCGGTCCACCAAGTTCCGTCCAAATCCAACCATAACTTTTTGACATATCCTGCTATGTTTCGTTTTTGGCCGATATCTCCCAATCGTGAAGAATCACTTTTAAAAAATTCTACTAGCCGGATCCGGATCTTCACCAAAATCTAATCATTTCGTCCTCGGCACATACGCTACATCTCCGCCAAATTTTGTCCGAATCCGTCCACAACATTTTGAGATATCCTGTTCACAGACAGACAAACAGACAGACAGACAAGGGTGAAAACAACTTCCATCCACCTTCAGTGGCAGACGTAACTAGAACGCCACTCAGTAGAGCGCATACTCCCGCCGTGGGTTTAGTTGGAATAATACGTTTTGTTCAACATCCCCTCTCCCCAAAACAATAAATGAAAAAGAAAGTAGGCCCTAACTGTCAGAGAATTTATTTTGATATATCTCGGAATTAGAGGAGAAAAACATTTAAGAATAAGAATAAAAGCTTTATGTTGTAAAACAGAAAAAAACTTTCCCAAAAAAATTACTGATCCGGAATAATATCCTGAGCTTCACCAAAAACGAATCAATTCTTCCTTATCCCAAGGGCAATCATCCCACCAACTTTCAGCCAAATCCGTTCAGAACTTTTCCAGATATGTTATTCACAAACACACGAACATACGAACACACACACACACACGGACGGACACGATCGAATGCGTTACTCCCAAGCGGGAGTAATAAACCTGAAAATCGCAGAGCCAGAACCAGAATTATTTATTTGGTCTGGGAAGCCATGTGAGGTTTCTTCTTCTTCCGCCTCTCACAACCCTGGGTGAATATGCGATTAAAAAAAAAAAAGTTGGAATTTTGCCAAATCTGTTTTATTCGTTTGTTAATATACCTCAGCCATTGACAAATCTGGAACTAAGTCTTTCTAAGTTCATCAAATACTGACACCGCGATTGACATTCGCTGAGCTAAATGTTGATATCTATTCTAAGGTAAAAAAACAAACAAAAAAAAAACAGTTTTAAAGCATTATACGTATCAAACGATACATTATATGAAACGGGGAAACCTAATACACACTTTAGTGGTTTTAAAATGACAGAATATGTCTTTATTAGAAAGAAAAAAAAATGAACATTGAAGACGACGCTGCTAAAAAAAAATACACCGCTCTAACGCATAACCACGAGTTTAAACTACATTTACAACAAATATGAAAACTATTTTCATATCACAATGTTAAATATAGAATATATAGAAAATAATGTTAAAAAAAAATGAGCCCTGTCTTCCAATGGTAAAAAAATCCCTCAAAAAATTCCTGGATCGGAAATAACATCCTGAGCTTCACCAAAAACTAATCAATTCTTCCTTATCCCAAGGGCAATCATCCCACCAACTTTCATCCAAATCCGTTCAGAAATTTTCCAGATATCTTGTTCACAAACACATGAACATACGAACATACGAACACACACACACACACACACACACACACACACACACACACACACACACACACACACACACACACACACACACACACACACACACACACACACACACACACACACGAGTGAATGCATTACTCCCTGGCGGGAGTAATGATGTTTCAAGAAGTTGTGGATGGGTTGGGTAGGTGACGAGAACAATCCGATTATATTTTGGTTCAGGTCCGAATCCAGATCCGGCCTATCAGTGGATACAAAAAGTAAACTGTTCAGCCTGGTGGAGGTGTGCGCTCTACCTTGTGCCGTTTTAGTTATGCAGTATAATAGAATGTGCGAAGAGCAATATAAATAGATGATGACACATTGAACCCTCCAGTTACAAAGTTAATCATCTGTAGGTCAAGCTATAAGTTGAAAGTTTGAATAGTGAGGTGGCATTGCCAGTTTACTAACTGTATGGACACAGCTGAGATTGCGGATCTATACGAATGTAGACTTACTGCCCACGGTTGTGGACCCATTGTTCAGAGGGGTTCTGGCTGAAAGGGTCGAAACCTCGATGAAGAACAAAACAAAGCTGGTGATCCTGGCAGTCGGAAAATCTATCAATTGCTGACAACTGCATGAGGTTGTTACTTTAGGTAAACAAATATTTCGAGTTTTGTGATTTATATTTTGCGGCTGCATTGTTGTGACGTCACTGGGACACAGAGTTGCGCGGACAGTGACGTCACCTCCGAACAAGCTCGGTGTCTGTATTTGTCTCATCTAACAGTCTTTAGTTGCGTCACGTATGTTTGTCTGTATATCCATCCATGTGTATGGCAGGCCCACTACGAGCCTTTGATCATGTAAAAAAGAAAAGAAAAAAAAGTTAAACAAAAAGAGCAAATCCGACTGTGAATACAACATGATGCTTACATCATGTGCATTAATTAGGCCAACACATCACCTCCAAACTAGGATCGCGTCCATGTGACACTCATGGCTTTGAAGACCGGGATTTATGGTCACAAATAAATGAAAGCAGACCCACCAATCCACATTTCACCCTTGTTATGCGCTCGGCATGACGACATACTGCTAAATCATTTATTTGGTCAGACTGCTAATCAATCAGATTGGAGGTCTCGTCTCTTCAAAGCTGTCCATGCGCGCTCGCTTTCGAAGTTAAGTAACTTTTCACAATTGTGTTTTTGTCGAAACTGGTCTTGTATGTACCTATTGGGGTGTCTTTAATAGTATTCTTGGCGTTGGTTTTTCATACCTGTGTACAGAATCGTCGGTCTTTCTCATCGTGTATTCTGAGGCCTAAGTGTAGTACTAGGCTACTGTGTCCAACCTTGGCTTCAGGCTTCGTTTTTGTCTCAGCGGTTCTCCGATCACGCTGCAATTATTTTCCGGTCTCTGTTTTTCACGGTCTTTTCATCCCATACTTCCTTGTTTTAAAATCTCAAAAAAAAAAAAAAAAAAAAACCCAAAAACATTTCCTTCCGTTTTTATTCGTTTATTCGTTCTTAGTTGTTCGTTCGTTCATTCTTCGACCACGCTGTTTGTGATCACGTTGTTAAAAAATATCTCATCTGAACCCTGAAGACCTGTATTCTGTCATATTCGATAACACCTTTTTCTTCTTCTTCTATAAAAGGATGCTTTCGACTTGCTCACCAAATCCATTCATTCCAAAAAAAAATTCCATCTCTTATAGTGCATCTTTCATTCATTCCCTAAACTCTCCAGCACTCCATCCTCCCTCCAGCGTCCTCAAACGTATTTTTGACTCGAATGTCTCAAGAAACTCATTTTGCAATAAATGTTCGTTTCCCATTAATCGTACATTTTTCAAAATCCCATCACCCCAAAATTCCATTTCCCATCACCCCTCCCCTCTAAATCTACCCCCTTGCCCATCCCCTCCAAATCATCCCCATCACCCATCTCTTTCAAATCTTCCCCCTTGCCCCTCCCCTCCAAATCTTCCCAATCACCCATTCCTTTCAAATCTCCCCCCACACCCCTCCCCTCCGAGACTCTCCCTCGCTCCTCCCCTCCTAGACTCCCCTCTCACCCCTCCCCCTCAAAGCGTCCTCCCCGCTTCTTCCCCCTTCCAACTTTCACCTTCATCTCCCTCAACCTTCTGCCTCGCTCTTCCCCCTCGTCAAATAACACCTCACTGCGCCTCTCCCAATCACCATCAAACCTTTTGTCTGCCCCATCCTTCCCTTTCTCCGAGCTATTCTGTAATCTCTGACACACCTTCAACAGCTCTCCCTACCTCTTCCTCCTCTTCCACATCTCCCATCTCCACTGCCTCTGACATAAATTCTTCCTGGGAATTCTTCCAAAGCAAACTGCTCTCTCTCATGCACAGATTTATCCCATCTCGTCTTCTGTTGTCATACCCTTCCTCCCGTCCATGGTACACGGAATCTTATGGTGAGGCTATTGCCCAGAAACAACTTGCTTTCGTCTCCTGGAAAGCAAATCCAACGGAAGGAAATCTCATTTCCTTTCACAAAGCCCGAAACAAGTGTGTGTCCACCCTCAGGAGAGCCAGGAAACAATATCTCTCCGTTCTCAGGACTGAACTCTCTTATCTGTCTCCCTCTTCCAAATCCTGGTGGCATCTGGTCAAATCTGTTTCTGGTGTTTGTTCCCCCTCCATCCCCTCCCTCACCTCAAATGGCCACACGGCTGACTCCGCACGTGAAAAAGCTGAATGCCTCAACTCTGTGTTTGCCTCTAAATCTTGTGTCCCAAACCCATCCCTCTCTGTACCCACCATACCCAGTCGTACCCAGCTGCTCCTGGACTCTGTGTCCTTTCCTCCTGACAAGGTGGAAAAGTTTCTGTCAACCCTCGACTCGGATTCTGCAACTGGACCTGACGGCATCAGCCCACGGGTCCTAAAATCCTGTTCTTCCGCTCTTTCACTCCCTCTCTCTGTTCTCTTCACCCTCTCTTTTGCTCAAGGTCACCTTCCATCTGCTTGGAAATCTGCCAACATCACCGCTTTGCACAAAAAAGGTGCAAAAACAGATCCCAGCAACTACAGACCAATCAGCCTTCTCCCAATTATCAGCAAAGTCATGGATTCCATCATTGCTTCAGATATGAAATCTTTCCTCTTCTCCAATGGCTTGATCTCTGATCATCAATTTGGTTTCAGACCTGGACACTCTACTCTGGACATGCTGCTTCTGCTTTCTCAACAATGGATGGAGGTCCTCAATGCCAAACAGGAAATTAGAGCAGTCTCCCTTGACATATCACGTGCCTTCGATACGGTCTGGCACCCCGCTCTGCTCACAACACTCTCCTCTTTTGGTATCCATGGAAATCTCCACGCATGGCTGGCGGACTTCCTCTCTAGTCGTAGTCAACGTGTGGCCCTGAATGGGTTTCTCTCATCTCCTCTTCCTGTTCAGGCTGGAGTTCCACAAGGCAGTGTTCTAGGCCCTGCGCTTTTTCTGGTCTTCATCAATGATCTCTCTGACTCTCTTGAAAATCCTCTGTATCTCTTTGCTGATGACTCTACTCTCTGTCGCTCCATTCTTCATCCCTCAGATCGGCAGTCTGCTGCCTCCTCACTCTCTGCAGACCTGGACAAAATCACAGACTGGGCAAACAAGTGGAACATGTCTTTCAATCCTGACAAATCTCACACTCTTACGATGTTTCTCCGAAAAGACCGACTGGACAACCCTCCCATCCACTTTCTGAATAATTCTCTCCAAGAAGTTCTGTCACTCAAGCTTTTGGGTCTCACTATCTGCCATGATCTTTCCTGGGAAAACCACATTTCAAATCTGGCCTCCAAAGCCAGTCGCCGACTGGGCATCCTCCGTCGTGCGAAGTCCTTCCTTGGCACACCTGAGCTCCTCACCTCTTACAAGGCTTTCATCCGCAGCTCAATGGAATACTGCTCTCCCCTCTGGGCTGGTGCTCCTGCCTCACACCTAGCTCGTCTTCACGCTGTTGAAACCAAAGCGTTCAGAATCATTGGAATCTCCCGCGATGAAGCTAACTCCAAGGGCCTCTCACTCACTCACCGCAGGCAGGTTGGTGGTCTTTCCATCTTCTACCGACTCCTCTCTGGCCTTGCCCCCCCAGCTCTCTCTGGGCTCTGTCCCGCAAATATTCCTACAGGTCGCACAAGATCTGCCTGCAACCCTCTTATGGTCAAACTGCCAAAATCAAGACTCTCTGCTCACCTTCACTCCTTCATTCCTCTTTTCTTCCACCTCTGGAACAAACTCCCTCACTCTCTTCAATCCCACTCCACCCTCCAGGTCTTTAAAACAGCTGTTCACCACCATCTCTTATCTTCCCCCATCCAAAACCTTGATCTTTTCTACCCCCGCTAATTTCACCCCAATTCCACTTTTTTGAAATACCAACTTCTGTCCTGGAAGTCATTGGTGTCCTTGTGTTTTATACTTCTCCCTCCACCCCCCCCCCCCCCCTTCCCATGCCTGCTCCCCCTAAGCCCTCTCCCTTCCACACATCTCCCTGCTCTCAAATGTTGTGTTTGTGCTTCACCTTCTCTCCCCATCTTGTTTTCCGCTCCCGCTTTTTGTGTGTTTTGTTTGGCTGGTTGATTTGTTTGTGAAGTAAATGTTCGCTCTTTCACGAGCCTCGATTCAGTATACAAAAATAATAATAAAAAAATAAAAAAATTTGTGTCTATTCTAAGCTGGTTAAATAAAAATCGAACCCCCTAACTTGATGAGGGAGGTCGAGTCCCATAACAGCAAATGTTGCACGACCTGTTAGTAACAAGTGCTATGTCCCACACAAACGCATTATGGAAGTCTGGAATCTTGGTTTCTTTGCTGTGGGGCTGTGGGTGCTTTGCTTTTACGAAAAGGTCCCCGAGTGTCCGACCACGTCAAAATGACGTCAGTGGAGGTTCAGGAAACGTGGTGCAGAGTGTTTCTGACTGATGGAGGAGAAGAAGGGCCTTGTTCAAAATAGTTGGCAATTGGGATGAGGTGGGGAAGTAGATGGTTACCTATGGGACACGGTTAGTTGTACGTTTGGGTTTGTAAGTCAGAAGGTCTGGTCTAGGTATGCCTTTTGGTCAGTTTATCGCTTCTTTCACAGAGTGAGGGTCAGAGATTCTTGCAATGAAGTGTGTTTCTAGTTGGGAGAGAGTCTTACTCTGATTGCTTGACTGTATCGTATGCTTGCAATTGTATGTTGTGTGTATATATATACAGTCACGTGAAAAAGTAAGTACACCCCATGTAAAGTTTTGACTTTTTCAACATATTCAACATACAGCTATTTGATCTTCATTTCAACAATATTGATAGATAAAGGTGATATAATATAACAAATATCATGAAACATTTACATTTTGTAGTCCATTGTATAATTTAAATAAAGATAAATGCAAATTTCGCATGTGGAAAAAGTAAGTACACCCTTGGCTCTAATAGGTGGTATTGCCCCCTTTGGCAGAAACAACCTCAAGTAGGCGTTTCTTATAACTCTCTACCAGTCTCTGACATCGACTGGGAGAAATTTTTGCCCACTCCTCCATGCAGAATTCTTTCAGCTGTGCGATGTTTGAGGGGTTTCTTGCATGCACAGCTCGTTTCAAATCCCCCCACAACATCTCGATGGGATTTAGATCCGGGCTTTGACTTAGCCATTCCAGAACCCTCCATTTCTTTCTTTTCAGCCATTCCTTGGTGGATTTACTGGTATGTTTAGGGTCATTGTCATGTTGCAAGGTCCACCTTCGGTTGAGCATCAACTTTCCGACAGATGGCCTCACATTATCCTCAAGCACCCTCTGGTACAATGAAGAATTCATAGTGGTTTCCATGATGGTGAGCTTCCCAGGCCCTGATGCAGCAAAGCTGCCCCAAACCATAATATTTCCACCACCATGCTTTACAGTTGGTATCAGGTTCTTGTGGTCAAATGCTGTCTTTGGTTTTTGCCAAACATGTCTTCTGGTACTGTGGCCAAATAGCTCTACCGTTGACTCATCTGTCCAGAGCACATTGTTCCAGAAGTGCTGGTCTTTGCCGAGGTGTTCACTTGCAAACTTTAGTCTTGCCCTGATGTTCTTTCTGGACAGCAAAGGTTTCCTCCTGGCACACCTCCCATGTAGATCAAATTTGTGCAGCCTTTCTCATGGTAGACTCGTGCACTTTTTTTTTTTTCTTCTTTTTTTTGTATACTGAATCGAGGCTCGTGAAAGAGCTAACATTTACTTCACAAACAAATCAACCAGACAAACAATACTTTGACATGAACAGTGGCAAGAGCTACATGTAGGTCCCGTGATGATATTCTGGGGTTCTTCGTGACTTCTTTCAGCATCTTGCGGTCTGCTCTCGGGCTGAACTTGCTGGGGCGGCCTGGCCTGAACAAGTTGGCAGTTGTTTGGAATCTTCTCCACTTGCAGATGATCTTCCGGACAGTCGAATGATTGATTTCAAATTGTTTGGAGATCTTTTTAAATCCCTTCCCAGACTCGTAGGCATCTATAACCTTCTTTCTGAAGGCCTCAGAGAGCTCTTTTGATCTAGGCATGGTGATGCCGCACACTTCAACAACAGAGCAAACCAAACTAAATGTCTGAGGTTTTGAATAAGACAGGTTCCTCCAAGATCCTCTCTAACGATGTTCTAATCATTTGCACCTGAGCTGGTGCACCTGATTCTAATTTTAGGTATTTGAAGTAGTGATAAATGTAGGGGTGTACTTACTTTTTCCACATGCGAAATTTGCATTTATGTTTATTTAAATTATACAATGGACTACAAAATGTAAATGTTTCATGATATTTGTTATATTATATCACCTTTATCGATCAATATTGTTGAAATGAAGATTAAATAGCTGTATGTTGAAATATGTTGAAAACGTTTTTTTTTTTTTTTTTTGTTTTTTTTGGGACTGAATCGAGGCTCGTGAAAGAGCTAAGATTTACTTCACAAACAAATCAACCAGACAAACAAAATATATAAAAAGAGGGAGCGGAAGACAAGATGGGGAGAGAAGGGGAAGCACACAAACACAACATTTGAGAGCAGGGAGATGTGTGGAAGGGAGAGGGCTTGGGGGGAGGAGGCGTGGGAAGGGGGGTGTGGGGGGGGGGAGGGAGAAGTATAAAACACAAGGACACCAAGGACTTCCAGGACAGAAGTTGGTATTTCAAAAAAGTGGAATTGGGATGAAATTAGCGGGTGGTAGAAAAGATCAAGGTTTTGGATGGGGGAAGATAAGAGATGGTGGTGAACAGCTGTTTTAAAGACCTGGAGGGTGGAGTGGGATTGAAGAGAGTGAGGGAGTTTGTTCCAGAGGCGGGAGAAAAGAGGAATGAAGGAGTGAAGGTGAGCAGAGAGTCTTGATTTTGGCAGTTTAACCATAAGAGGGTTGCAGGCAGATCTTGTGCGACCTTTCGGAATATTTGTGGGACAGAGCCCAGAGAGAGCTGGGGGGGGGGGGCGGGAGGAGCAAGGCCAGAGAGGAGTCGGTAGAAGACGGAAAGACCACCAACCTGTCTGCGGTGAGTGAGTGAGAGGCCCTTGGAGTTAGCTTCATCGCGGGAGATTCCAATGATTCTGAATGCTTTGGTTTCAACAGCGTGAAGACGAGCTAGGTGTGAGGCAGGAGCACCACCCCAGAGGGGAGAGCAGTATTCCATTGAGCTGCGGACAAAAGCCTTGTATGTGGTGAGGAGCTCAGTTGTGCCAAGGAAGGACTTCGCACGACGGAGGATGCCCAGTCGGCGACTGGTTTTGGAGGCCAGATTTGAAATGTGGTTTTCCCAGGAAAGATCATGGCAGATAGTGAGACCCAAAAGCTTGAGTGCAGAACTTCTTGGAGAGGATTATTCAGAAAGTGGATGGGAGGGTTGTCCAGTCGTCTTTTCGGAGAGACATCGTAAGAGTTTGAGATTTGTCAGGATTGAAAGATATGTTCCACTTGTTTGCCCAGTCTGTAATTTTGTCCAGGTCTGCAGAGAGTGAGGAGGCTGCAGACTGCCGATCTGAGGGATGAAGAATAGAGCGACAGAGAGTAGAGTCATCAGCAAGGAGATAGAGAGGATTTTCAAGGGAGTCAGAGAGATCATTGATGAAGACCAGAAAAAGCACAGGGCCCAGAACACTGCCTTGGGGAACTCCAGCCTGAACAGGAAGAGGAGATGAGAGAAACCCATTCAGGGCCACACGTTGACTACGACTAGAGAGGAAGTCTGCCAGCCATGCGTGGAGATTTCCATGGATACCAAAAGAGGAGAGTTTGGTGAGCAGATCGGGGTGCCAGACCGTATCGAAGGCACGTGATATGTCAAGGGAGACTGCTCTAATTTCCTGTTTGGCATTGAGGACCTCCATCCATTGTTGAGAAAGCAGAAGCAGCATGTCCAGAGTAGAGTGACCAGGTCTGAAACCAAATTGATGATCAGAGATCAAGCCATTGGAGAAGAGGAAAGATTTCATATCTGAAGCAATGATGGATTCCATGACTTTGCTGATAATTGGGAGAAGGCTGATTGGTCTGTAGTTGCTGGGATCTGTTTTTGCACCTTTTTGTGCAAAGCGGTGATGTTGCCAGATTTCCAAGCAGATGGAAGATGACCTTGAGCAAAAGAGAGGGTGAAGAGAACAGAGAGAGGGAGTGAAAGAGCGGAAGAACTGGATTTTAGGACCCATGGGCTGATGCCGTCAGGTCCATTTGCAGAATCAGTCGAGGGTTGACAGAAACTTTTCCACCTTGTCAGGAGGAAAGGACACAGAGTCCAGGAGCAGCTGGGTACGACTGGGTACGGTGGGTACAGAGAGGGATGGGTTTGGGACACAAGATTTAGAGGCAAACACAGAGTTGAGGCATTCAGCTTTTTCACGTGCGGAGTCAGCCATGTGGCCATTTGAGGTGAGGGAGGGGATGGAGGGGGAACAAACACCAGAAACAGATTTGCCCAGACGCCACCAGTATTTGGAAGAGGGAGACAGATAAGATAGTTCGGTCCTGAGAACGGAGAGATATTGTTTCCTGGCTCTCCTGAGGGTGGACACACACTTGTTTCGGGCTTTGTGAAAGGAAATGAGATTTCCTTCCATTGGATTTGCTTTCCAGGAGACGAAAGCAAGTTTATTCTGGGCAACAGCCTTACCACAAGAATCCGTGTACCATGGACGGGAGGAAGGGTATGACAACTGAAGACGAGATGGGATAAATCTGTGCATGAGAGAGAGCAATTTACTTTGGAAGAATTCCCAGGATGAGTTGATGTCAGAGGCGGTAGAGATGGGAGACCAGTCCAGATAATTGATGGCTGCTTGAAGACCGTGCCAGTTGGCCTGAGTGAAATGCCAGACTCGTCGACGCTGAGGAGGCTCTCTGAGAATGGTCAGAGAGATGTCCACTTTAACAAGCACATGATCAGAAGAGCCGGTTGGAGCAGAAGAAGAGCAGCACACATTTTCAGGGAAGTTAAGGTTAGTTAGTTTAGGAAGGTTAGGAAGAAGGCGAGGTTAGTTTGTACGCTTCCGGCAACGAACGACTTCACCCGCCTCCTCGCCAGCTTCCCGGCCCTTACGCGGCCCACCTTCTCGGCGGGGGCCATCAAGCACGGGGTGGAACACCACATCCCCACCGCCGGGCCACCGGTCTACGCCCGGGCACGCCGCCTCGAGCCGACGAAGCTCGCGGTGGCTAAAGCGGGGTTCGCTATGCTGGAGCGGCTCGGCATCGTGCGGCGCTCTGAGAGTGCTTGGGCATCGCCGCTCCACATCATGCCAAAGCCCGGCGGGGGATGGCGACCGTGCGGGGACGACCGGCGCCTCAACGACGCCACCACCCCCGACCGCTACCCCGTCCCCCACATCCAGGACTTCTCCGCCCGGTTGGCGGGCATGTCCTTCTTTTCGAAGGTGGACCTCATACGCGGCTACCATCAGGTCCCCGTCAGGCCGGAGGACATCCCGAAGACGGCAGTCATCACGCCGTTCGGACTGTTCGAATTTCTTTGGATGCCCTTCGGTTTGAAGAATGCGGCTCAGGCGTTCCAGCGACTCATGGACAGCGTCCTGCGCGACTTGGATTTCGTGTACGTCTACCTGGACGACATCCTCGTCGCCAGCGCGTCCCGTGAAGAGCACCTTCACCATCTCCGCACGCTCTTTGAACGTCTGGGCCAGCATGGCCTTATCGTGAACCCCGCCAAGTGCCGGTTCGGCGTCGCCGACATCGATTTTTTGGGGCACCGCGTCACCAGGCACGGGGCCGTCCCCCTACCGGCCAAGGTGGAGGCGGTGAAGGGGTTTATGCGCCCCCGCACGATCAAGGGGCTCCAGGAGTTCCTGGGCATGGTAAACTTTTACCACCGTTTCCTGCCCCGCATCGCCCAGCTCCTGCGCCCCTTGCACGAGGCCCTCCGAGGGAAGCCGGGCAAAGGTGACGTTACCTGGACCGAGCAGATGGACGCGGCGTTCGCTGGCGCGAAGCTCGCCTTGGCTAACGCCACCATGCTCGCGCGCCCGATGCACCGATCACCCTCACCACCGATGCCTCGGACTACGCGGTGGGCGCAGTGCATGAGCAATGGGTGCGTGGTGCTTGGCAACCGCTGGCGTTCTTCAGCCGGCAGCTTCGCCCGCCGGAACGCCGCTATAGTACCTTCGACCGCAAGTTGCTCGGGCTTCACCTGGCGGTCAGGCACTTCCGCCATCTGCTCGAGGGCCGTGCGTTCACGGCCTTCGTCGACCACAAGCCACTGGTCTTCGCGATGGGCAAGGTCGCCGAGCCGTGGTCGGCCCGGCAGCAGCGTCACCTCTCGGCCGTGTCCAAGTACACGACGGACATCCGGCACGTCGCGTGGAAGGACAACGCGGTGGCGGATTGCCTTTCCCGGTCCGTCGCCCACGCGGTCCACCTTGGCATCGACTATGCCCGGATGACGGCGGACCAGGCCGCCGACCCCGGCGTCCAGGCCTTGCGGACCGCCGTCACGGGCCTCCGCGTCACCGAGGTGTCGTTCGACGGCACGGCCCTCTTGTGCGACGTCTCCCTCGGGCGGCCTCGCCCCATCGTGCCCGCGGGCAGGTTTTTGACGCCATCCACGGCCTGTCCCACCCGGGCACGAAGGCCTCCCAGAGGTTGGTCGCCGACAAGTATGTCTGGCATGGCCTCCGGAAGGCCGTCCGCGGCTGGACCAGGACGTGCCTCGCGTGCGAAGGTGCACCGGCACACCCAGGCCCCATTGGCCCCGTTCACGGTGCTGGAACGAAGGTTCGACCACGTCCACGTGGACCTGGTGGGACCTCTGCCCCCCTCGCGGGGTTTCACCCATGTCCTGACGATGGTGGACCACACCACCCGGTGGCCGGAGGCCGTGCCTTTGGCGGCGACGGACATCACACAGGCGTTCATCGCCACCTGGGTCGCCCGGTTCGGCGCCCCCTCGGACATATCGTCCGACCGCGGCCCCCAGTTCACCTCGGAGCTCTGGGGGCCGGTCGCGCGGGGGTTCAGGGTCCAGCTGCACCGAACCACGGCCTACCACCCCCAGGCCAACGGCCTGTGCGAGCGGTTCCACCGCTCGTTGAAGGCCGCGCTCCGGGCCACCCTCCGCGACGGCGGCTGGGTCGACAGGCTCCCCTGGGTCCTGCTGGGCCTCCGGACAGCGCCCAAGGACGACCTGCGCGCATCCGCGGCGAAGTTGGTCTTCGGACAACCGCTGCGGGTGCCGGGCGAGTTCCTCCCCGACCACAGGGCACCATGGTCCGCGGCGCAGGAGCGCTTCGCGCTGCAGGAGACAGCCCGGAGGTTCGCCCCGGTGCCGACGGCGCACCACGGGCACCCACCTACGCACATCGCCCCGGAGCTTCGCACCACGGAGTACATCTTCGTCCGGCACGACGCCCACTGGACACCACTGCGGCCCCCATACGACGGGCCTTTCCGCGTGCTGGAGACCGGGGTGAAACACTTCACCTTGGACATTGGCGGTACTCCCGACCACGTCTCGGTGGATCGCCTCAAACCGGCCCACCTCGACGTGGACCACCCACCGCCGGTGGCTCGGCCCCCATGTCGGGGCCGCCCCCCTGCGGGCGGACCCCCGGCACCGCCCAGGCCCGCCGGCACGCCGCCCCCCGGTCCTGCACCCATCCCGGGTGCAGCCGGAGGCATCCCAGCTGGCATCCCTGCGCCCCGGACGCCAGAGGGCGCTTCGGCCGGGTCATCCGTTTGCCCCGCAAACTGGCCCTCCAGGTGCACGGGAATTCTGGGGGGGCGCGTGTGGCGGACACGAAAGCTCACTGGCGTGAGGGCATCATTCCACGCACCAAGTGGGCGGCGGCCACGCCCGAAGGGTAGGCATGGCCGCGGGATATACACCGAGCGTGCAGCCCGGAGCGCGCCAGTGCTACAGTTGAGCTCGTTTAATAAAGGCTCTTAAACTCACCGCATTGTCCGCTTCCTTCTTGTTGTACAAGCAAGCGCACGTAGCACCGCGCTTCAATATATATATATATATATATATATATACACACACATATACAAAGGTATGTATATGATAGCCTGATATTGGTTTTACGGTTAAGGTGGCTGTCTTGAGATCCTTGGGTCCTGAGTTAGAGAGTCTCTGTGTTGCTGTTAAAAATAACACCAGGTGGGTTGACTCAGCCCGTCTTCCTTCTGAGGTCGGCAAAATGGGTCCCAGCTGACTGAGTAAGAATGAGCCATTCGAGTATCCTGTGTCGGAGTGGCGACCCGTCCTGGATTGTGCATCCTCGCCAAGGTAAACTGCCTCGGCAGCCCCATATGTGGAATGAATGCTTCTTCTTCTTCTACCTCTAAGCATAGGCTGTTGTCGAATTTGGATCCTTCACATGTTCCTGATCTTCAATAAATAATTACCATTGAGGAACAGGCCTCATTGTGAATAGGTGAGTGTTAAAATGATCCAAATAGACACAACACTCACGGGTGTAGAAAGACATGCTTTTCATCAGTGAAAAGCAGACATTCCATGAGCACATGAAACTGCACTGTCTGAAAACTCACTGCTGTAAAGTGTCGGCTTTTAAGAGTCGAGGACAACATTTTTTGTACCTCGCAAGGTGGACAAAATAAAATAATTGTGAAGGCCAGCGGTATATCCATTAAGCTGGCAGTATATATATATACATATATATATATAAAATATATATATATATAAAATATATATATATATAAAAAAACATATATATAAATATAAAAAATATATATATATAAAATATATATATATAATATATATATATATAATATATATAAATATTTATATATATATATATAAAAATATAAAATATATATATATATATTAAAAAAAAAAAAAAAAATATATAAATATAAAAAAACATAAATAAAAAAATATATATATATACATATATATATATATATATATATATATATAAAATATATATATATATATAAATATAAATAAATAAAAAAATATATATATATAAATAGGAAAAAATATATATATATAAATATATATATATATATAAATATAAATATATATATATATATAAATATTAAAAAAAAAAATATATATATATATAAATATAAATAAAATAAAAAATATATAGATATAAAAAAAAAAAATATATATATATATATATATATATATATATATAAATATAAAAAATATATATATATATAAATATAAAAAAATATATATATATAAATATAAATATATATATACATATATATAAATATAAATATAAATATTTAAAATATATATATATAGATATAAAAAAATATATATATATATAAATAAAGATATAAATCTAAATATAAAAAAACATATATATATATATATATATATATACACACACCCTGTCCTGATTCCTACACTGTAAAAAAAAAAATACCAGACAGGGTATCTGTATATACCAACAAAACCAGATCCAACAACAATACTGTTCCAAGATGCAAACCACTCGTGGAAGGAAAGATACTGGAAACACAACATAAGTGCATGAGCTTGGAATTTGGGAGCACGATCAATAATTAATACAAGCGATTTTTACAACTGCTACAAGTTTTGTGTTCATCGGATTTTGGAAGAGGAACTAGGACATTGTGATGTGACATTCACGACCCGTTTCAGTATGTCTTCTCATGCTATAACGGAGAATGACCCGTTCATTGTATATACACAATGGCCGATTGTCCACACATCATCACGCGATCCTCGCCCCTCCACAAGAGTTGTCCCTCAAAGGCGGGATCATTGATCCGATCCTATCATCGATCCGATCCTATCATCGATCTGAGGATAGATCAAGCCTGTGGCTCCGTATTAGACAACGGAAGGAAATTTCCCAACAATTTTGAAACTTTCCAATGGAGCGACTGTTGTTTATTTTGTGTTCGTCTTCTCTTGACTTGTACATATTCACGCGGTTGTACAACAATTTAGCAAATGTCCGCACCAGGAACAAAGGATTTCAAGGAATAATATCTGGCATTGTTTCCTTTTGTTTCAATTTGCATGTCATACCCTTTAAACGTGCCCTTGATTACGTCACATTCTCCGTATTGCACCCACTCGCTCATACACACACATAGTACGTACCGTACACACGAATGTGTACATGTTTGTCCATGATTTATTTGTATACCTACTGACTTTTGAAGATAACGCTTGGAGATAACACATATTTCATTTCAATCTCTTAAACAGCAATCCATCTCAAACACGTCAACAACCGCAAATACCATACCCCACACCCCAATCCCTTCCCTTTTTACAACTGTAATTTAATTCCCACAATTCACCGCTTCTCTTTTTCTTGGGATCGGTTCAGCATGTGCTTAAACTATTCCTCTTTTTCACAGACTTGAGTTGTACTTTTGCAAAAAAAAAAAAGAAGTAGAATCAGCCTCTGCTTCCTCCACTGCAATCCCAGTGCTGAAGTATTTGAAGTCATTCAGTCGGATATATATATATGTACAAAAGATATGCAATGTACAAAAGAGCGCGCACAGCTGTAAGGACGAAGGACGGGAACAGTGGTGAGTTTGAGGTGAAGGTGGGAGTGCATCAGGGGTCGGTACTAAGTCCACTACTATTTGTAGCTGTGATGGAAGTGCTGGCTCAGAACGTAAAGGAGGGTTTTCCGTGGGAGTTGTTGTATGCAGATGATCTGGTGTTGATTGCGGAAAGTATGGATGGACTGAAGGAAAAGATGAACAAGTGGAAGGAATGTATGGAGACAAAAGGTCTGAAGGTGAATATAGGAAAGACGAAGGTGATGGCAAGTGGTAAAGCATGTGGTGAGGTGGAAAGAACTGAGAAGTGGCCATGTGCTGTGTGCAGGAAGGGTGTCGGAGTGAACTCCATTCAATGTTCAATGTGCGCTGAGTGGGTTCATCAAAAATGTAGTGGTCTGAGAGGGTCATTAACCAGTGTGGCAGCTACATTCAAATGTAAGGTGTGCACAGAGGGAGCTGCAGATGGAGGAAATGTTGAGTTGGATCTTGGAGACGGCGTGAAGCTGGAAGGTGTGAAAACATTTTGCTACCTCGGAGACATGCTGAATAGAGAACGTGGATCAGACTCGGTAACGGTTGCAAGAGTGAGATGTGCATGGAAGAAATTTCGGGAACTGAGTGGCGTGCTGATGATGAGGGGAGGGAGTGTCGTTGAAGCTGAAGGGCAAGGTGTATGCTGCATGTGTGAGAAGTGTTATGATTTATGGGAGCGAGACATGGGTAATGAACGTAGAGCAGCAACGAAGGCTGGAAAGGGTGGAAATGCGAATGGTTCGGTGGATGTGCGGAGTATCGTTGAGAGAGAGGAAGACAAATGATGAATTGCGAAAGATGATGGGAATAGAGCCTGTGATTGATGCTGTGAAGAGGAACAGGTTGAGATGATTTGGTCATGTGTTGAGGAAGGATGAAAGTGACTGGTTGAGAAGAGTGATGGAAATGAATGTAGAAGGAAGTATAGGATGGGGAAGACTGAGAAAGACGTGGCTAAAGATGGTGGAAGAAGAAATGCGAGCAAGGGGGTTAACAAGGAGAGATGCAGAAAATAGGGCAAAATGGAGAAGATTGTCATGGGGACCGCAAGGCTAACCCCCGCTTTTGCAGGGAAAGTGGCCTTAAAATGCATGTTGTTGTGTTGTTGTTGTGTCTTTTATCAGCCGCACTTCCAAGAGTGGTCCATATTGGCCGAAGACAGAGTCCAGAACAACTTCCCTGGTTTTGAAGTTCAGTCCACCCACACAGAGCTTGCCAACATTGCCTCCATCCATGACTTGTGTGCGCTGACACTTCGTTTTTGGGTACTTGACAAGACGTGCCTGTGCAAAGCGTGACGTCAGTACCTACCTCTTCTCTTCAGAGCACTTCCTACCCATAGAACGAGTCGCGGTACAGGATGCAAAGATACCCGGAATCTCCTGCTCTAACTGGGCGGCGTTATTTTCCATACTAGGCTTTTCAACAAACATCGGGTTACCAGAAACTTGACCACCGGCCAAATCATTCCCGATAACAAAAGATACTCCTACTACAGGAAGAGTGGCTTGTAAACCTACGGTGACCGGTCCTGACACTAAATCAGACTGCAAATGGATGACATGAAGTGGAGCTTTAACATAGCCACCAAACCCCTGTAAACGAACACTAACACCAGTTGCCTTCTTCTCTGACAATGGCAAAATGCCTTCAAGCATCAAAGATTGATGTGCTCCTGTGTCCCTCAATACCCTAACCGGTCTCTGGTTAGTCAAGTCTCCATCCAGTGACACAATCGCCTCTGAAAGAAAAGGTTTGTAACCCCCTTGAACAAGGTCGTTCTGAGATGCCGGAACTTTGGCATGGGAACCTCCACAAGACTCTGTCCTCCAAGGACGATTTCTCACATTTGCCAATGCATTCGGAGTTGTACTAATCTGACTCCGCTCCTGATTTTTCCTTTCCAGGGCATAACATTGGGACATCAAATGTCCAGGTTTCTTGCAAAAAGCGCAAGTAGGCCCGGAGGAAAAACTCGTGGTCTGCCTCGAGCCCCCCAGAAGATGTCTTTCTTGGAACTGTAGACTTCTGATCCCTAAGAGTCGCGGTATCAGATCTGTCCTCATAGTCATCTCTAGGCCGCCCCCATGAATTTTCGTTCTCTGCACCGGATGTACCATAACTCCCCTGGCGAACTCTAGGTGGGAAGTTAGGTTTGCGGAACCCCATCCTATGTGTCAAGGCATAGTCATCTGCCACGGTTGCTGCCTCATACAACTCTGGTACCTTCTTTTCCTCCAGATGTACTTTAATGTCCTCGTGGACACACTGTTTGAATTTCTCCACCAAGATCAATTGTCGCAACAGTTTGAAGTCTTTCCCAACCCCTTTCGAATCACACCACCGATCAAACATGGTTTCCTTCATTCTGGCAAACTCCACATGGGTCTCACTCTCCCTCTTCCTGGTATTCTGTAATTTTTGCCGGTAAGCTTCAGGGACCAATTCATAGGCTTTGAGAATGGTTTTCTTCACTATCTCATAATCTGCACATTGGTCAATTGGTAAAGGCGAAAATATATCTTGAGCTCTACCCACCAGAACACTTTGCACTAACATAGTCCAGGACTCCCCAGGCCATTTTAGCATTTGAGCCACTTTCTCAAAGTGTAAAAAAAACTTGACTACTTCCTTTTCATTGAAGGGTGGAACCAGCCTCACATGTCTACCAACATCCCAGGTGTTCTGACTAGTTGTCGAACTAGCCGGCATGGATGTTACCTCTCCCCGTTCTTCCTTTATTTGCAGCTCCTTGAGTTTAAGTTCCCTCTGACACTCCATGTCACGTTCCTTTAACTCCCTTTCAGCTCTTCTTTCCTCTGCTCTTTCCTTTTCTCTTCTTTCTTCGAGTTCCCTTTCAACTCTCCTTTCCTCTGCTCTTCTCTCCTCGAGTTCTCTTGCAGCTCTCCTTTCCTCTGCTTTTTCCTCTGCTCTTCTCTCCTCGAGTTCTCTTTCCTATCCTGCTCTTTTCTTTTCTGCCTTCCTTTCCTCTGCTTTTAACCTTTCCTGGCTCTGCAGTTGCATCTCCAGTTTCCGGAGCTCCACATTTTCTTTTTCTTCGGGTAACCAATCCAAGGCTACCTCTATCCATGTGCCCTGTCCCACCGGAGATTCTATCACCAATGTCTGCATCTCTGCTTTCTTCATATTAACTCGGACCTCCAAGTTAAAATGTCTGGCCAATATCAAGAGTTCCGATTTTTTAAACGCTTGGAACTGTGCCTCATTAGGGGACGCCGAAACTTTCCTGTGTCAAACACCATGGTGACTATCAGTTAACACCTGTTAACCTTCACACAAAAATTTCCCAATTTTTGAAAAATTTGGGAATGTTAGAAAAATTCCAAATTTGGGAATTTTGGGAATGTTAGGGAATTCTATCCCGGACAAATTATCAGGGAATTTGATCCCGGATGAGTGTTATTAGGGAATTTAATCCCAGACGAAGACCCAATTTTGAGCCCCTGAATCAATTAGACGAGCCCCCAATTTCTGTTACGTGCTCCTCCCTGACCCCCTGGTCACGGTGTACCTCCGAGCCCCGAGAGGAGTCACGGCAGAAAAAAAGTGTTATTCTGTGTGTCAAGGATCAATGGAGAAGCCACCCCAATTGTTACTCACAAACAAATATTGTATTGACATCACACAAGAATAACGGTACAACAACAATAGTATTCAAAAGTACAATCGTTATGTCCTATGATGGTACCATCAGTTTTGCAATATATAACTCACTGTGCTCCAAGTGAGTGTAACAAGAACATTCCCCAATGTCTCTTATTACCCACTCAAAGACGAAGTTGATTCGCTCCAACGATCGCTAGAACGATGTCCAAACGACCAGAATCCCGTGCGGATGGCCAGGGCAGTCACACAGCCGAAGCTGTACAAAGACGCCCTCAAGGTGACTGGGAAATCCAAAGGCGCCCTACAGGCGACCGAGAGATCACACCCTCGGGTATGGACGACTTGGCCTTCAAAAATCTGCGTCTCACACACGCCCCAGATCGACGTCTGAAAGGCGGTGAGAATGGTCGAAAAGAAACGAAACCGCGAGCGAAGCACAAATCCTGCGTGAGTCAAAATGGCCGACGACCCGGTCTTGTGACGCATGGCACGGCGATGATTCTCTCCTGAATCGATCGCAAAACCTGACATGCAGGTTGACCGGTCACAGCGATGACAACTCCGTCATAGGAATTCCTCTCCCGGAAACCCGAAAGTTCGCTAGTGACTCTGGCTTGCCAACATTCGCTTCAGAACCCAGAGCAACTCGGCTTTCTTCTCCGACTCATTCGCTCCGCCCTTGTTTCTCTTCTTCTTCTTCGTCTTCAGGTTCCCGATCCGGTTTCATTTTTAAAACATTCCTTTTACCTTTTGACAATAATAATTGCTATTTCCCTCAAACAACAATAATAATAATACATGGAACCAGAAATGTCTCAAGTGGATGAAAGCCACCACAACGGAAGTGACGAATCCGTAACAATATATATATATTGTTACGGATACGGGGGACGGCTCTCCCGTTAGCAAGGGGTGATTAGCCCCTTGTCCTGTTAAGCTGGCCATCTCCCCGGTCCTGGCACTTGTAACGCTATCCCGCGGGATGGAACGGATCAGGGTTATGGGCCCAGGGTTTATCCCGAATACCTTTATCCGTCCCTCCGCAGACTAGGGAGACAAGTACCGCTCGAACCCCGGCTTGGATGGTCTAGTTAGTTGCCGAGCGGTTTTTTAGCAACCCGAAGTTCGAGTCATTAGCCTTCACTAAACCCGATCCTGAACGTTGGCCGAATCGCGCCACGTACACTCAATATGGAAACCTCTAAAGCGACCGAAAGAGCATGAAGAAGTAAAGACAAAGTAGGGAATAACAAGATTTATTACTATTTACACACAACTAAAGCAGAAAAGAAATGGAATATGATTTACAAGGCAATGGAAGGAGCAGGAGACATAGTGCAATGATTAGCTTATATATATGGCAGTCTCACTTATAAACCCCAAGACAACATGAAAGATGGACAAACGGGCACACTTACACGGGGGAAATGATGGCAGGAATCACTGGAGGGAGGAGAAGGTCCAAGCCGATGGCAGGGCAGGAAGGTCCGGGCAATTCCACACCGTCGAGGTCCACGTTCCGTGCTCGAAGCGAACAGCAGCTGGCAGCTCCGCGTCTCCACAACCGGCAATAGGGCCTAGAGGGTCTCGGCGTATTGCTGCAGTATCAGCACCCCCTCACGTCTCGTTCTCTCTTGGCTGCTTTAGCTGGATCGCGCATCTGCCGCACCTCTCTCTATCTCCTCCAAAAAGCCAGCCCTATAGAAACCCACGCGTGTCCTTTTATAACGTGCTTTTGGGTTTCTTACCCGCGTGCGTTGTAAACGCCCCTCGGTCAGCTCGCCTCGGCCTTGATTGGTCGCGAGGGCTACCGATCCCGCCCATCTTGATGACGCGTTGGCAAAGCCACGCCTTGTTCCTCGCGCTTGGCTGACTCCTCCCCCCCCCGATGACGAGCTGGAGACACGCCTTTCTTCTCCGTTGGTTACCTCGTGCGTAATGGAGTCAAATGCAGCAAACAGTGGATGAAATGCAGCAAAGTGGCTAACGAAGTCAATTGCAGCAAACCTGGCAAACCTGGCACTTGGAAGATGCCATGGGGTGTCGGAGGGACCTACTCTTATTTAATTCGGTGCAATGAAGAGTCAAACTATTGGGAAACACATCCTTAACCTACATAAAATAAGGGACTAACTATTTAAAAGGATATATGGTGTCCTGTGTGTAGGTTTATGGAATTAACTAAGAGGACGAGCTTCGATCTTTCTTTACATTACGGAGGGTGCCATGTACACACAACAAAACCATAATTCTCACATTCTTTACATTTTCTCAAATTCGTTACACTTCTCAAATTCGTTACAATATATATATACAGTCACGTGAAAAAGTAAGTACACCACATGTAAAGTTTTGACTTTTTCAACATATTTCAACATACAGCTATTTGATCTTCATTTCAACAATATTGATAGATAAAGGTGATATAATATAACAAATATCATGAAACTTTACATTTTGTAGTCCATTGTATAATTTAAATAAACATAAATGCAAATTTCGCATGTGGAAAAAGTAAGTACACCCCTACATTTATCACTACTTCAAATACCTAAAATTAGAATCAGGTGCACCAGCTCAGGTGCAAATGATTAGAACATTGTTAGAGAGGATCTTGGAGGAACCTGTCTTATTTAAACCTCAGACATTTCGTTTGGTTTGCTCTTTGTTGTTGAAGTGTGCGGCGTCACCATGCCTAGATCAAAAGAGCTCTCTGAAGCCTTCAGAAAGAAGGTTATAGATGCCGATGAGTCTGGGAAGGGATTTAAAAAGATCTCCAAACAATTTGAAATCAATTATTCGACTGTCCGGAAGATCATCTGCAAGTGGAGAAGATTCTAAACAACTGCCAACTTGTTCAGGCCAGGCCGCCCCAGCAAGTTCAGCCCGAGAGCAGACCACAAGATGCTGAGAGAAGTCTCTAAGAACCCCAGATTGTCATCATGGGACCTACAGGTAGCTCTTGCCACTGTTGATGTCAAAGTGCACGAGTCTACCATTAGAAAGAGGCTGCACAAATTTGATCTACATGGGAGGTGTGGCAGGAGGAAACCTTTGTTGTCCAGAAAGAACATCAGGGCAAGACTAAAGTTTGCCAATGAACACCGAGGCAAAGACCAGCACTTCTGGAACAATGTGTTCTGGACAGATAAGTAAAAGGTAGAGCTATTTTGCCACAGTACCAGAAGACATGTTTGGCGAAAACCAAAGACAGCATTTGACCACAAGAACCTGATACCAACTGCAAAGCATGATGGTGGAAATATTATGGTTTGGGGCAGCTTTGCTGCATCAGGGCCTGGGCGACTCACCATCATAGAATCCACTATGAATTCTTCATTGTACCAGAGGGTGCTTGAGGATAATGTGAGGCCATCTGTCGGAAAAGTTGAAGCTCAACGGAAGGTGGACCTTGCAACATGACAATGACCCTAAACATACCAGTAAATCCACCAAGGAATGACTGAAAAGAAAGAAATGGAGGGTTCTAGAATAGCCAAGTCAAAGCCCGGATCTAAATCCCATCGAGATGTTGTGGGGGGATTTGAAACGAGCTGTGCATGCAAGAAACCCCTCAAACATCGCACAGCTGAAATAATTCTGCATGGAGGAGTGGGCAAAAAATTCTCCCAGTCGATGTCAGAGACTGGTAGACAGTTATAAGAAACGCCTATTTGAGGTTGTTTCTGCCAAAGGGGGCAATACCACCTATTAGAGCCATGGGTGTACTTACTTTTTCCACATGCGAAATTTGCATTTATATTTATTCAAATTATACAATGGACTACAAAATGTAAATGTTTCATGATATTTGTTATATTATATCACCTTTATCTATCAATATTGTTTAAATGAAGATCAAATAGCTGTATGTTGAAATATGTTGAAAAAGTCAAAACTTTACATGGGGTGTACTCACTTTTTCACGTGACTGTATATATATATATATATATATATATATATATAACTGTGAGAAATAGTAGAAACTCCACAGTACGAGCAGGGCGTCTCATTTGCATTAAATATATAATCGGGAGATTATATCAGACGCGGACATAGCTTCAGGACGGTCGATCTTTAATTTTATTTCGATCTTTAACACCATTCAAGATCGACCGTCCTGAAGCTACGTCCGCGTCTGATTTAATCTCCCGATTATATATATATATATATATATATATATATATAGTGCCATTCGTGGGTATAATGCTCCGGTATAAGTTTAAAGGTCCACAGACACGGAATCTCACTCAAAATGCATTTGATGTCATCCAAATGAGTCTTTTTATGGTGAATTCAAATATGGCATTGATTTTTTGTTATATTCACTCTGAAACATTAAAAATGAAAGAAAACCGAACCACTTGGGAACGCCCCTAAAAATTCTGCCCCATACCTCAAAGCCGATGACGTAATCCATGTGACGTCACCTCCAGAACGCAGCTCGCTCGCAAGCACGCTCCATGTGCATTTGCATGATACAAATCAAACACTTGTTTTAACTCCAATTTACATTCTGTTTCCACTTTTAGTGAGAAGTAGGGGTCTATGCAACCATTCATAAACTTTATTTGGTGCAAATCGGATAATTTTTAGCCGAGTTACCTCAGACCGTGAGTTGGTAATTATATAATTCACACATAGTGCAATACATGCAGGCTGCTCCACGGAGCGACCTTGCGGGCTTATGAACGAGGCGAGGCGTGACACATGTGTCTCAGCATACCTCAGATCAAGATCAAGCAAATCAAAAGTAGAGTACGTACAAATTACACGGAACGGATCGCGGGCCGAAGCATAGCGAAGCGATGGCATGGACTTCGTTCTGGAGATGACGTCACCGGTCACGTGACCTGCGGTTCGCTGAACTCCACTTCTTTGAGGGGCGGGGCATAGCAAGTTGTGAAAAACACTACAAATGTTCAAAATATTGGTCTAATTATCCCATTGTTGATTTAAAAAAAGAAACATGAGTGATTTCTTCACTAGGAAGGTCAAGTTAATATATAAATAACCAGAAACTTTTGAATTACATGGGACCTTTAAGAAAAGATACATGTATTTGGGTTCTTTTTTATTTATTTAGAAACAAACCTGTTTATCTCCCTAACCTCAATCTATCTCCTCAAACAGACATCTCCACCCTCTGTCCTCTCGTCTCTGATGATTATGGTGCCCCCTCCCTAGCCCATCTCCTTCCAAAGCACGGTGGATGCCCCAATCCCAACCCATGGCCGCGGGGGCGTCCTATTCAGGGGGACACAAAAGGCTCGCAGTGCGGGCTGGCTGTCTCCACGACTTGTAAACGCTCTGAATTGTGTAAAGAAAAAGTGAAACGCAAGGGTCTTACCCAATTATCCTCTTCTACCAGGGAAAACCGCAGTTGCGAAAGTTTCCGCGATTTGAGCTCACATATTCGATAAAAATTTGGACAACTTCGTTGAAAGTTCTTTTAAAAAGTGCAAACGACGTGCGTAAATTGATTTATCGGCCATGTAAAGGAACGACCGCCAGACCATGAATATTTATTTATTGTTCACGTACACAGAGACACAGCCCCAAAAGCAGACAAAATTACCTCTCTCGAATAGGATCGTGAATCGTGTATAAAGTCGCAGATACAGGACGTATCCCCATCAGGGTTTCGGCCGAGCGATCTGTCCGTCTCCTGGGATTTGCTCGAGTATTCACCACCACCCCCTTCAGGCCCTGCGGACATCCATCCAATCGGGGAAAAAAAACTGTGCCATGGTGCACTCGTTGGACAAACGACAGTTTGTCGTTGGACGTTCGTTCAGCCGTCCGCACATGCCGTACAGGTACACACGGATACTTTAGACGGATGGCATCTTGAAATGGGTGGCATAACGAAGCAACAGCGCAAACGTCAATATTATACAATTTGTGTTTTGACAGCTGTTTGTGGAAAGAAAAAAAAGATTCCTTAATACTCAGTGCGATGATCAATGACTGCATCTGAGCATGGAGAGTGACACATCATTTACACTGATTAAAGATGAACCTTTGTCTGCATCCACCAGATCTACCTTCAATTTGAACATTAAGCCCATGCTTACAAAACCTATTCACTTGTCATGTTGGGTTTTTTATTTTATTATATCAAAAGACTCGTACATCAACGTAGTCGGACGTATGTAACGAGCACATGATTCTACTTGTCTGCCACAAGGATTTCGTTGGTTTTGCGATAAAAGCACATTTTGTCTTTCATGTGAAATGCGAAAGCAATGAGTCATGTGCATTTGATACATTAAAAAGGCAAACTTTAAAATGATTTTTCAGGTGTTTGGAAATTATTGAGTGAGTTTTGTTCGTCAAATTTCAGGTATGACTGATCTTAGACAAGTTGTTGACTACATAGGTTTTGAAAACGAAACTTTGACAAAGCCAAACTTTTATTGTAAATACGCCTGAACAAAAGTTTTTAAACTGTACATTTTTTTTGTCGCAAATTAACCAGATTTTATGTGGAAGTTATCATTCTTAATATTACTGACAAACACGTCAGAAGTCATGATGGAAAATAACACTGAAAGTTGCATGTTTCGAATTTTCAAACTCGGTTTTTCTATTGTATGTAAAAGTTGCATCTTTCTAATTTTAAAATTCGGTTTTTCTATTATATTTTAAATTTGCAGGTTCCTAATTTTTAAACTCGTTTTTTCATATTCTCGTACACATATTATATATATATATATATATACACGAGCAGGTGTACCCAGCGTTTGCGGGAGGGTGTGTGGGGGTGGGGGGGGGGAGAGGGAGGGGAAAGTTATAGTACATATTATACATCATATACATCTTGTGGGGGGTGGGGGGGTGGGGGTTGACAGGCCCCTCCGTTTTGGGGAGGGGGAGAAGGGAAGGAGGAAAAATGGTCCCGTGCAAAGAGTGCTCATAACCTCAGTGTTGCACAGGTAAAAAAGGAAATAGTAATACTCTCTGCCACCATCACCAGGTGGTGCTACACGGAATACATATATATATAGAGAATTTACGACCCTCTCCTGGTCCCCCACACTCACAAATAAGGCCGCAGCCACATAGCCTATGTTACCCACCAGACAAAGTTGTATTTGTACCCCGAATAAAGTAAAGAAGCGTTTATAGCTGGAGTACCCGGCGTTGCTCAAGTGAAACATTAACATATTTGAAAATGTGAAATCATCATTTTACCTTTCTTTTCGTTGAATATATGCTGGTGAATGTGCCATTTCTCACGTTTCTGAGTTAAGTATGATGACATTCAGGAGGCAGAAGAAGCCTCATCAGTCATCACCAACTTCGACCACTTCCAGAATTGTTTGATTATTTGTGTTCAAATGTCTGGTGATTGTTTTGTATTTATTTATGCGAATGTGTACTTGAACATAACTGTCATTAATCAAAAAGGATAAGGCACTACAAAGCGATTTTTTTTTTTTTTACAAAAAAACAAACTTTTTTTTCCTTTGCCTAAAACACTCCCAAGCACTCACTGATGAACCTCTGAAAGTTTGATGAAGATCCGTTCAGCCATCTCTGAAAAAAATGGTGACACAGACACACAAACCAACGGCTCTCTTATCCGGTAGATACTACTTTTGTCTGTACATTTTTTGTTGTTTAATGAACAACAGACCCTCAATCCAGCCAGTGCATGTTATTTACATATGTGTATGTGTAAATATATATATAAATATATGTACATGTAAATATATGTACATTTTTATACATATATATATAAAATATATATATATTGTTGCGGTTTTGCGTGACCCCGTTCCCGACCCCGCTTACCAAGGGGAGATTAAGCCCCTTGTTCTCATTGGGTCTTCGCAACCGCGAGACTTGAGTCGCCACTTCCGGGCAGACGTGGAAAAGGGTCTCGGGACAATTTTCGCACGTACCTAAGTACCCACGCCGCCGCGGAAGCGGGGATGAAGTCTCGCACGAACCACGCGTAATTTGAGTACACCCGAGCAGATTGCGTACCACGTGGTCCGTGCAGTTACCTTGTTATTGGAACCCGATCAGAGTGATGTAGTTCGTACCATGCTTAGTCAATGATGGAGAGACAAAAGCACTATACATATGTATATATATACACAAAGAATTAAGTTAAGCACCCCTACACAACGAATTAAGGTAAGCACCCCCTAATATATATTCTTTGTGTATATGTATACATTGGCATATATTCTAAGGTATGTGAGATCAAATAATGATTGGTATGACATTAGCAATTATCCATTGATGAAATTGAGTGATCAAAGTGAAAAAAAGTGATTGGTTGAGTCAGTGATCCGATCACGTGGGTCCTACACACGTTATTGACGCAAAGATCGCTAGAGGTCTTCTCAGAACAATGACTGTACGTTAGAAAACATAAACGTCATCCACACTGTCCGTGATGGACCTATAGCTCCATACTTAAATTGAGGTGAAAATATGCCTAAAATTCCCAAAAAATTTCACCTTAAATTATTCAGAATAAAATATTGAAAACGGCATGATTGTTATGTTTTTATGTGACCATAATATCACTTCTCCAGAAAATATAGCAATATCATGGGTATATTACACTGTTTTGACGACAACAAACTTGTAATGTGCGAGGTTGTAAAAAAACGGGGGGGGGGGGGGGTGCTTAACTTAATTCTTTGTGTATATATATATTGTTGCGGTTTTGCGAAGCCCGTTCCCTTACAAAGAGGAGATTAAGCCCCTTTTTCTCCTTGGGTCTTCGAAACGCGAGACTGAGTCGCCACTTCCGGGCAGACGTGGAAAAGGGTCTCGGGACAATTTTGCACGTACCTTAAGTACCCACGCCGCCGCGGAAGCGGGGATGAAGTCTCGCACGAACCACGCGTAATTTGAGTACACCCGAGCAGATTGCGTACCACGTGGTCCGTGCAGTTACCTTGTTATTGGAACCCGATCAGAGTGATGTAGTTCGTACCATGCTTAGTCAATGATGGAGAGACAAAAGCGATCAAATCAAAGAAAGAACACGTTTAATTATTATTATTTACATAAGGATTGGGAGAAGAAGCAGAGACACATGGCAGATCTTAGTCAGTCTTAACTCATCTCTCCAGACAATGGGCCCATTCACACTCACAGGGGGATGAAGGAAGAAAATGTTCATGTGCTGAACGCGTCGGCTTTGGTCGTTCAGGAACAGCTCGCCCGGCGTGGTCCTCTTGTGGTCACAGCACGTCCCCCGCCGAAGGCAGGCAGGCAGGCGGGAGGAATCCTCGCAGCGCGTGTCTTGACAAAGGCAGGCAGGCGGGAAAATATATGCGCGTCTCTCGCCCGGCACGGCGGTCCTTCACAGCACGATTAATACAACTGCACGCTTTCACTCTCGTAACTCAACGGAGGATCTGACTCAAGCTCAACCGCGAACTCAACTTGTAACTCGTCTGCCTCCCTTCTCACAACTTGGCGTTCCGAACCGACTCTCACAACTTGGCGCTCCGAACCGACTCACCCAACTTGTTCAACAGAGGACGCCGGCTCATAACTTGGTTCAACAGAGGACCCCGGCTCCTAACTTGGTTCAACAGAGGACCCCGGCTCATAACTTGGTTCAACAGAGGACCCCGGCTCATAACTGAGGTGGGGGCTTCGGGCACAGGGTTATATTGCCACGCCCTGGCCCGCATCGAATGTTCCAAACCACGCCTTTTGCCGCAGTGGTAAGCCACTCCCCTCGAGCCCTGATTGGCGGCTCGTGCTTACCGGTCACTCCCACTTCTCCTGCCCCGCCTTCCTTCATCCTGGATCGACTTGTCAGGCCGGCCTCGTGGTATTTTGCGCCAAAACTCAAAGCATCGAGGCGGCATAAGCATTGGAAGGAGACGTAACTCTCATTATTCTACTCAACGCAAACTAAACATAGGAAAGGTCTACGCTTACACTTACAAAGAAATAACTGAGCTTAAACGAGGCTACATGTTGTAGTGTGACTAACAATGAGGGGAAATTAACCTTTATTTGTAAAAACACAAAACCGCAACAATATATATATATATATATATATGTATATATATATATATATATATATATATATATATATATATATATATATATCTTTTTTTCTTTTTTCTTTTTTGTATACAAGATCGAGGCTCGTGAAAGAGCCAACATTAATCACACACAAAGTCAAACCGACACATAAAACACAAAATAAGGGGAGTGGTAGACAAGATGGGAGAGAGGGGGAAGGACACAAACAACATTTGAGAGCAGGGACATTGAGAGAACTGTGGGAGGGAGAGGGCTTGGGGGGGAGGTGGGAGAGGTATAAAACATATGGACACTGCAAGGACTTCTAGGAAATAAGTTGGAATTTCGAAAAAGTGTATCTGGGGTTGCATTGCGGATGGTTGCACCATCTCTGTCGGTTGCGGCGATGGGCAGCCATCATCACGGGGCCTCTGTATGGTCTTCTGGCAGTCAGACCATAGTCATGCAGTCGTCTTCGTGCAGTATCATTGGAGATCCGTGGGTTTGCACACCCCGGAGTTTCTGCCGCAGTGCGGGATGCTGGACGGAATCGATCCCGCAGGTGACTTCGGACCATCTGCCTGTCCTGCCTTGCAGTGGTGACTCTTGGCCTCCCTGATCGAGGTCTGTCATCTGCAGAGTTGTGGAGGGTGTCTGCCCACCAGGGCCGATATCGTCTGGTGTGAACAGCCAAGGTGACGTGCCACCTCACGGTAGCTCAGTCAACCTTGCAGCATGCCCAGGGCACGCTGCCGTTGATCCCTTGACAATCGTGGC
>NC_136267.1:21909964-21959964 GCF_964187855.1 Myxine glutinosa | reverse complement strand
GGAATTAACTAGGGGGACGTCTTTCGATCTTATTTACTCTACGAGGGGCCAGTTAAAACACAGCAAACCAGTTCTCACATTCTTTACACTTTCCAAATTCGTTACAATATATATATATATATGTATATATATATATATATATATATATATATATATATATATATATATATTGTAACGAATTTGAGAAGTGTAACGGATTTGAGAAGTGTAACAATTTTGAGAAAGTGTAACGAATGAGAAAAGTATGGTTTTGTTTGTGTGTAACTGACCCTCGTAATGTAAAGAATGGTCGCAGCTCGTCCTCTTAGTTAATTCCATAAACCTACACACAGGACACGATATATCCTTTTAAATAGTTTAGTCCCTTATTCTCTGTGTAGGGCTAAGGATGTGTTTTCCCACTAGTTTGACTCTTCATTGCACCGAATTAAATAAGAGTAGGCCCTCTGACGCCCCCATGGCAGCTTCCAAGTGCCAGGTTCGCCACTTTGCTGCAATTGCCTCTTTAGGCACTTTACTGCATTTCCATCTGCCGTCCACTTTGCTGCATTTGACTCCATTACGCACAAGGTAAACGCCGAAGAAGAAAGGCGGGTCTCCACCTCGTCATAGAGGGGAGGAGTAAGTCAGCCCTGCTCATCCAACCCAGAACGAGGGGTTTGGCTTGAGAGGGCGGAGAGAGAACATTTGGGGAAGGTTCGAAAAGGGGTGAAGGGCGGGGCCTATATAACCCGCCGCGGGACGCTCCCAAGAGATCTGAGATGAGCTGAGAGACGAGATGAGCTTTTACGGAGATGGGTCCAGGAGATGCGCTGGAAACGAGCAGGTGTGACCGAGCCGCCGTGAAACATGCCACGCTGCAGGAAAAGCGGCCCGGAGCAACGCAAGGATCGCACGAGGCAGCAGTACAGAGAAAGGAACTTTGCCCGCGCAGTTTGGGACCAAAGCTCGGCTTCTTGACGGCGGTGCCTTCCGGCCCGACCGTGCCCAGTACCCGCTGAACCTTCCTTGCCTCTAAAAGCCACCCATCTCCAAGCCATTCCTTCCTGCCTGCATTTCCCCGTGTAAGTGTGATCATCCGTCTGTCTTTAACGTTGTCCTGGGGTTCATTAATTAAGCTTGTATAGGTAAGCTAAAGATTTCACTGTGTGCCTGCTCCTTCCATTTTCTGTATATAACCAACTGCTTCTCTTTGCTTTGGCTTGTGAAAAATAATTAATAAAACCTGTTATTCCTCCGTACGTCTTCTTCTTCTTCCTCTTTACATTCGGTCGCTTTAGAGGTTTCCAAATTGAATAGCTGTGGCACGATACGGCCAACGTCTGGGTGAATCGGGTGAATCAGAAAAAACTGTTAGGTCGCGGGTGCCTTCGCTCGGCAAACAACATCCTTAACCGCGAACCGTAACAATTGGTGTCTGGGTGTGAGATTCGAGGCCCCGAACCAAATTTTTTTTTTAAACATCTAGGAAAAAATTTGGTCAAAATTTGGAGCTGCTGGAAATTTGTGTTGTTTTTATAGCAAAACCCGAATTTTGAAATCGCGCCATGGCTGGTCAAGGCGACGGGATGCCGGTGGGAGAGATAGACGGGGTAGAATCGACCGAGGACCTCGGGGAAATGTATATGGAAAAGAACACTGCAATAATCGGGGGATTAAAAGCGACACAAAAGGACATAAAAAATGAATTAATAGCGACACAGAAGGAATGTCAGATGGTACATGAGGGGTTGACGAAGAAGTTGGAAGAGGTGACAGAAGTAATGGAGACGAAGGACCGAGAGGTGAGGACGCACATAGAAACGGTTAAAGTGGCGTTAGAGGAAGAGATAGAGGGGGCGCACCGGGAGATGAAGGAGGTAAAGGAAAAATTAGAGGAGGTGGAAGAAGGGGTGAGTGAAATTAAGAAGAGATGGAGGGAAACTAAAAAGGAGATAAAGGAGGAGGTGATGGAAATGGTACAAGGTCTGTGCTCGAATCATGATTATGTGCTCACTAACCAAATAAAGAGTTTGCAGGTGGTGAAGGAGGTGCGGAGACGAGGTGCCAAGGTGAGTGGCGATATACGAGGAAATGTACATGATGTGAGGGGAGCTTCAGTCGGCTTGGGGGTTGATTTGGATCCGGGTGTTCGTGAGAGGCCGTTGGTGAAGTGTGCGACAAGTACGGTGTGCGAAGGAAGAGGTGTGCGAGAATGTCCGACCATGGGGTGTGTGAGGAAAAAGTGCGCGCCGAGGAGTGAGTGTGCTGTCGAGAGTGAGTTGGTCGTAGCGCGTGTGCGAGGGAGCACATGGAAGCGCGGTGTGGTGAGTGTTATGGAGGATGTAATGGGAGAGTGTGCGCAAGAGGATGCGCGAGAAAGGTGTGTAACGGACGGGTGCATGGGGAAAGAGTGCGCTGTCAAGAGTGAGGGAGAATGCACGCCTGTGGTGAGTGTTACAGAGGATGTAACGGGAGAGTGTGCGCAAGAGGATGCGCGAGAAAGGTGTGTAACGGACGGGTGCATGGGGAAAGTGCGCTGTCAAGAGTAAGGGAGAATGCACGCCTGTGGTGAGTGTTACAGAGGATGTAACGGGAGAGTGTGCGCAAGAGGATGCGCGAGAAAGGTGTGTAACGGACGGGTGCATGGGGAAAGAGTGCGCTGTCGAGAGTAAGGGTGAGTGCGTTGTCAAGAGTGGAGGTGAGAGTAGTGCGAGTGACACGGAGCGTGAGTTGGTTGTGACAGGTGAGAGAGGATGGACACCTGGAATGGAAGGATGCACACCTGGAATGGTAGAGCATGTGTGGGAATGCACACTTGAGTTAGTAGTGAGGCACGTGGTTGGGTGTGCGAGTGAGAGCACACCTGTGATTGTCACAGAGGAGGTGACCGAGAAGGGGGCGCGAAGAGGTGTGTTGGTGAGGTGTGCGAACGACGAGTGTGTGCCAAGGTGTTCGGTGGTCAGGTGTGTGACCAAGTCTGTGAGCGAAAGAACGAATGCAATGACGAAGTATGCGGGGTGTACGGGCGGCGTTGGAGCATCGAGCTCAGTGAGGGTGAAAGGGGTAGCGTATGCGTGTAAGCATGCAGGTGAGGCATCGACGGTAACCGGGTTAGCGGTTAGAACGACATTTAGCCGAATCGGGCCCTCGGTGCGCGTCGGGCAGCTTCGCGTGCCGCGAGGACCAGCGGGGATCCGAACCACGGCGGGTTCGAAAGGACCGCCGTACGTGATCCACGCTGGGCCGCGTTTGGAACGGCCGCGTCCGTGCTCCGCTAGGCGGAACGGGCAGCCCGATAGGAAGGGTCATCATGGCGACCCCTTTTTGTTGAGGCGTTCTGGCAGGTCGAGATCGGGCCATGGGATGGCTCCGTGCCGAGGTGGTGCGTGGGATCTCGGCCCGGGTAAGCGTCCTTCCCTGCACCGAGTGTCGGACGCATCCAGCCGCCGGCACCAAAGAACCCGCATTCATTGCTCGGCTGTACGAAGCCGAGCTTTAGAAGTGAATTGGTGCACCGAGAGGATCTAGTAAGTAGACGGGTGATGAGGTTAGTGGTCTGGACCCGAAATTAGAAAAACAAAATTTGATGATTGGCAGAGGATTGGTAGAGTGATTGGCAAATTTTTGATTGGCTGAAATTTGGTGAGCAAAATTGGTAGTGGAATGTCCCCGATGTAGTGGGATGGCAACTCTGTCATCCCTCACAAGGGGGCAAAGGAGCACTAGTTTATGGGGTTTATGGCAGTGTAAGCTCGCCGAGGGAGGGTTAGGATATCGTGTGTAGGGATCTAGAAGAGATTGACAATAGGTAACGGTAAGGTTAGGTAGCTACATTGGACAGGTAGCTGGGGACATAGAGGGTAGTTTGGATGATAATGACGTGGTATGTGCTTAGTTTAAAGGGAAGACGGGGAGCAATAAGTTAGCAGGGCAACAGGTAGTTTAGATGATGCCGTGTGAGTGTTGGAGGTGTATAGAAGCGTATTGTGAAAAGTGTGTAAGGAACAGGTGTGATTGCACAGGTGTGCAACTGAACAGGTGTGTGGAGCAGTGTATGAGTGAGTGAAGGGGATGGGTGTTGTGTTGACCAAATGGTCCAGGAAGGAAGGAGGGTGCAGGTGGCACCAGGTGATTACACAGGTGTGCAACTGCAGGTGAATGAAGAACAGGTGTATGGAATAAATGGTGTGTAATACATGGAGTATTGGAATGGATGGTCGTGGAGTGAGTATGGTGGAAACTATGGAGTGGAGTGAATGGTGCGAAGGTGTGAATGGGGGAAGGATGGACCCCCATCACGAATACCCGGGGCGGGTAGTGTAAGTGTTAGGTAGAGGGTATAGGTAAATTGTGGTTGGATATTGGCATCTGTGGTACGGGTGGAAGAATGGTGATTGGATGGGTGCATTAGTGTTGTGGAAATGGCTGGGCGTGTAGCCTGTTAGTGTGTGTAGTTGGTTTGGGCACTCCACCACTGTGAGGATGTCGGCCAGGTGAGGCCGCAGGTCGGCTCTGGCAGCCGGTAGTTGTGGATGGGGCCCGAGGATCCGGAGGACGGACCCGGGTAGCCCAGTGCCAGAGGGCACCGAGTGGGGTGACAGAGCCAGGAGGGGCCTTCCCCAGTTAGTTAGGTCAGGGTGAGGAGCTAGGTAAGCTTGGGTGGCAACTACAGTGGTGGAGGTGTGCAGGTGGGTAGACCTGCTGGGAGAGCTACACTTCTCAGCCCAGAAATTGTTGAAGGGCACCGGGAGATGAATCGGGGGAGTGAGACCCCAAATTGAGAAGCACCACAGTTTGGTCAATGGGAATTGGTTTTTAGAACCCATAGTGTAAGTTGGCCAATGGATTGGCAGGGAAAGACCCCGGGTAGTGTAAAGTGTGTTAATGTCATTTAGAAAGTAGTTAGGATGAAAATCTCCTTGCACCATCTGCATCCACTCACCTGAGGTGACAGGTACTCCACACCATGCCAGGTGGTTTTTATTATTTTTATTGATGCAAATGTTTGGAATGTGAGACGCATCATGACGTGGGTGTGACATTGTGCCTTGATGTTCCATCTCTTCCTCCTTATGAGGGTTGATGATGAATTGGGTGATGGCAAATTTTGGATAGAGGGATTGTGGAGACGAATTTGGTGTAGGGGAAATATGGGGAAGATGTGACGGTAGCGACGGATTTGTAAAGGTGTAGATTTTGTACATATGGGGTAAGGGCAAGGGTAGTGTAGGTGACAGGGGGGGGTGCCGTACGGTAGGGACGAGCTTTCTCATTTCGCTCTCCGTACGCACTTCACCTTGCATTGCCTTATTGATGTGTACCCTTGTGACCTTACCCCTCGCTCATCTGTTCCCCCCCCCCCCCTTTTGTCTCCCACCTGAGGACTGTGTGCCACTGGGTGTTGAGGGGAGCGTGCGGAGGTCGTCTTGTGTGCCAGGACCCTCTCAACCAGCATGCATTGCATTGATGTACCACTTTATGGACCGCTGTTCTGCGGCCAAGTACTTGATGGACCCCAGGTTCTGGGGCAGGGCACCTCTGTTGGAGACCGGCCATAGTGGCCAGGGAATCTTGCTTGCGGACCTCGGTAAGGTGGCACCTATGCCAAACAGGTGGACCACCCTTAGTTGGCCCCTGTGGCCCTAAATAAAAATGGACACGGTTTGTGCTTTTTATATGTCCAAGTAGGCCGCATGAAGCAAGAAGACATCGGGAAGAACATCGGCCCAGCAGAGAAGAAGAAGACCACCACCAGTTGTTTTTTTTGTGTGTTTATTGCAAACAGTAATGACTGTGCACTGGTTGGTGCGTTTGGGTGCTTTTGGGTGCTTTGGTGTTATTGGTACTGGTGCATCGATGCAATGCGTGCTGTCTCCTCCCTCCCAACAGGAATTTCCTTCTCTTTGTTTCCCTAAAAAGAAAAGAAAAAAAAACACAGGTCCTGGGTTGCGTTGTAAATAAGAAAGAACATCACTGTAAATAATGCTCCCCACCGTAAATGTATAGCTTGAAAACAATTCCGTAATTCGGTTATCCTGTGGGCGCAAATCTGTTAGGCAGGGTGCAATGCAGCAGGGGGACATATTTATTTATGTTTTAAAATTGTCACACTCAGGGTCAGGTTAATTGTAGAGGGAATTACACCTACGTGTCACACTAAGTTAAAGTTTTGTAGGCCCGAGGACGGGCCTGAAGAAAGGAGGGTGCAGTGTAACGAATTTGAGAAGTGTAACGGATTTGAGAAGTGTAACAATTTTGAGAAAGTGTAACGAATGAGAAAAGTATGGTTTTGTTGTGTGTAACTGACCCTCGTAATGTAAAGAATGGTCGCAGCTCGTCCTCTTAGTTAATTCCATAAACCTACACACAGGACACGATATATCCTTTTAAATAGTTAGTCCCTTATTCTCTGTGTAGGCTAAGGATGTGTTTCCCACTAGTTTGACTCTTCATTGCACCAAATTAAATAAGAGTAGGCCCTCTGACGCCCCATGGCAGCTTCCAAGTGCCAGGTTCGCCACTTTGCTGCAATTGCCTCTTTAGGCACTTTACTGCATTTCCATCTGCCGTCCACTTTGCTGCATTTGACTCCATTACGCACGAGGTAATGCCGAAGAAGAAAGGTGGGTCTCCACCTCGTCATAGAGGGGAGGAGTAATTCAGCCCTGCTCATCCAACCCAGAACGAGGGGTTTGGCTTGAGAGGGCGGAGAGAGAACGTTTGGGGAAGGTTCGAAAAGGGTGAAGGGCGGGGCCTATATAACCCGCCGCGGGACGCTCCCAAGAGATCTGAGATGAGCTGAGAGACGAGATGAGCTTTTACGGAGATGGGTCCAGGAGATGCGCTGGAAACGAGCAGGTGTGACCGAGCCGCCGTGAAACGTGCCGCGCTGCAGGAAAAGCGGCCCGGAGCAATGCAAGGATCGCACGAGGCAGCAGTACAGAGAAAGGAACTTCGCCCGCGCAGTTTGGGACCAAAGCTCGGCTTCTTGACGGCGGTGCCTTCCGGCCCGACCGTGCCCAGTACCCGCTGAACCTTCCTTGCCTCTAAAAGCCACCCATCTCCAAGCCATTCCTTCCTGCCTGCATTTCCCCGTGTAAGTGTGATCGTCCGTCTGTCTTTAACGTTGTCCTGGGGTTCATTAATTAAGCTTGTATAGGTAAGCTAAAGATTTCACTGTGTGCCTGCTCCTTCCATTTTCTGTATATAACCAACTGCTCTCTTTGCTTTGGCTTGTGAAAATAATTAATAAAACCTGTTATTCCTCTGTACGTCTTCTTCTTCTTCCTCTTTACATTCGGTCGCTTTAGAGGTTTCCAAATTGAATAGCTGTGGCGCGATACGGCCAACGTCTGGGTGAATCGGGTGAATCGGAAAAACTGTTAGGTCGCGGTGCCTTCGCTCGGCAAACAACATCCTTAACCGCGAACCGTAACAATATATATATATATATATATATATATATATATATATATATATATATATATATATATATAATAATAATAATAATTAATAATTCATTTATTTTGTATAGCGCTTTTCCAGAAGCCCAAAGGCGCTTTGACAGAGTGGAAAACATAATGCATAACAATACATGAAAACAACAATTGCAAAAAGACAAGAATCAAGAAAACAAACAGCAGCGATATACGGCATATATATAAGACAAGAATCAAAAAGACAAGACAAGAATCAATAGGGAAATATTTAAAGCAAAAGGAGGGAGAAGGAGAAGAGATAGTCAGGGGTTAAATGCTGTGGGTTGAATGTTGAATGCAGCGTTGAACAGGTGGGTCTTTAGTGATGTTTTGAATGTGGTGAGTGAGGAGGAGTCTCTGATGGTGTGAGGTAGTGAGTTCCAGAGGGTGGGAGCAGCGATGGAGAAGGCCCTGTCCCCCCAGGATCTGAATTTGGTCCGGATGGAGGGGGTCAGGAGGTTGGTACCAGCAGAGCGGAGGTTGCGGGTGGGAGTGTGTCTGGAGAGGAGGTCAGCCAGGTAGGATGGGGCCAGGTTATGGAGGGCTTTGTATGTCAAGAGGAGGATTTTGTACTGGATTCTCTGGGGGATGGGGAGCCAGTGAAGCTTGTAAAGGACGGGGGTGATGTGGTCACGGGTCCGGGAATGAGTGAGTAGACGGGCAGCGGAGTTCTGAATGTATTGGAGTTTATTGGTGATTTTTGAGGGTGAACCATAGAGGAGGCTATTGCAGTAGTCCAGACGGGAGGTGATGAAGGCGTGGATGAGGGTTTCTGCAGCCGTGGAGGAGAGGGATGAGCGGAGACGGGCAATGTTTTTCAGGTGAAAGAAGGCTGACTTTGTGATCTGTTTAGTGTATTTGTCGAAGGAAAGGGTTTGGTCAAAGATGACGCCAAGATTCCGGATGTGAGGGGAGGTGGATACTGGGATACCGTCGATGTTGAGGGCAAAGTTATGGGTGGATTTTGTGAGCGTTTTTGGGCCAATGATGATTATTTCAGATTTATCACAGTTAAGCTTGAGGAAGTTGATTTGAAGCCAGGATTTTATTTCAGTGATGCAGTTTGTCAGGCTAGAGTGGGTGTCGGTGGAGACGGACTTGGTGGAGATGAAAAGCTGGATGTCATCGGCGAAGCAGTGGAATTGGAGACCATGACGGCGGATTAAGTGACCGAGCGGGGACAGGTAAAGGATGAAGAGGAGGGGGCCAAGAACTGAACCTTGGGGGACACCTTGGGGGAGGGGAGCAGTGGGGGATTTGCAGTTATTGATGGAGATGAACTGGCATCTGTCAGAGAGGTATGATTTAATCCAAGAGAGGGCAGTGCCGGTGACGTTAAAGGTGGATTCAAGTCGGGTGAGGAGGATAGTGTGATCGATGGTGTCAAAGGCAGCGCTGAGGTCGAGGAGGACGAGAATGTTGAGGTTGCCAGCGTCAGAGGAGAGGAGAAGGTCGTTGGTGATTTTGAGGAGAGCAGTTTCAGTACTGTGGTTGGAGCGGAATCCGGATTGGAATGTTTCATACAAGTTATTGGCAGAGAGATGATGTTTGAGTTGAGTGGCTACAGCGCGTTCCAAAACTTTTGACAGAAAGGGTAGGTTGGAGATGGGTCTGAAGTTGTTTAGGGTGTCAGGGTTTAGACCAGGTTTTTTTAGAATGGGGCTAACAGCAGCAATTTTGAGGGAAGGTGGGACGATGCCTGTAGACAGGGAGGAGTTTATTGTTGCAATGATAAGTGGAGAGAGAGCAGGGAGGGAGGCTTTGACAAAGCTGGAGGGGATGGGGTCAAGAGTGCAGGTGGCAGTTTTCATTCCTATGAGGAGTTCAGAGAGGTCAGTAGGAGAGATTGGGGAGAACCGAGACAGGGGATGGCAGGACAAGGGGGGGCAGGTGGTTGGAGGGGGAGCGGGTGCGGCGGTGGTCAAGCTGTTGTAGATGTTGTCAATTTTGCGTTGGAAGAAAGAGAGGAAGGAGATGCAGTTGTCTACTGTGAATGACTGGGTGGTGGTGTTCAGGGGGCGGAGGAGTTTGTTTATTGTCGAGAAGAGTGCTTTTGGGTTTCCGGAGCCAGAGTGGATAATTTGAGAGTAGTAGGCAGAGCGGGCGCGGGAGAGGGCATCTTTGTAGTGTTGTATGTGGTCCTTGTAGGCTTGGGAGTGAACTGTGAGACCCGTTTTATTGCGGAGTCTTTCAAGTTGGCGAGCACGAGTTTTCATCAGGTGGAGTTCAGGGGTAAACCAGGGAGCAGAATGGGTGAAAGAAACTGTTTTGGTTTTTACAGGCGCAAGCTGGTCAAGGCAGGAGGAGAGAGTGTGGTTGTAGTAGTCAGTGAGGTCGGAAGGGGTGTGGAGGTCAATGAAGGGAGAAGTGGACATTTTTTCAGAGAGGGTGGATGAGAATGAGGTAGGTGAAAGAGCGTTTAGCTTACGGAAGTTGATTGTGCGATAATGCCTTGGTGTTGGGGCGGGGATGTTGATGGTCAGAGTGATGGCTAAGTGGTCAGAGAGGGTGAGGTCGGAGCCATAGAGATGGTGCAAATTTAATCCAGTGGAGCAGACAAGGTCCAAAATGTGACCACGGATATGGGTAGGAAAGTCGACATGTTGAGTGAGGTTAAAGCAGGTGAGTAAATCAGTGAAGTCAGTGGTTATTGTGGAGTCAGTGGAGTCCATGTGGATATTGAAATCACCAAGGAGGAGGATTGAGGGGGAGAGGGAACATAGCTGGGTCAGAAAGTAGGAGAAGTCAGACAGGAATGATGGGTGTGGTTTGGGAGGGCGGTAGACGACAGCCATGACTGACTGCGTGTGACCAGAGAGTTTTAAAGCCAGGTGTTCAAATGATGGAGCAGATGAGATGGAGATGAGGTTGGTCTTGATGTCTTGACGGTGGATAACGGCAATTCCACCACCTCGGCCCTCCGAGCGTGGTTTATTGACGTAGGAATATCCATTGGGTGTGGTGAGGTTGAGTGTGTAGTAGTCCAGAGGTTGTTGCCAGGTTTCGGTGAGACAGAGAAAGTCCAGTTTGTTATCCAGGATGTATTCGTTCAGGATGAGGCATTTATTGTTGAGGGACCGGGTGTTGAACAGGGTGAGCTTGATGTTGTTTTGAACAGCAGGGATGAATTCAGGTGATTTAGCCAGGGTTCGTAGGCAAGAGGTGCGATCGTGTGGGTTGCTGTGACCAGGTGCGCTGGGACGAAGAGTGAGAGTGCGCTGAGCCGACCAGAGGACGGGGATGGAGTGACCTGATTGCAAATAAACAAACTTGCGACCGGAGCCACGGTGAATGTACCTGGGTCGTCGGAGGAGTCCATTTGATTTGATGGCAGAGATGCATGATGGGGTGGAGCGGGTATTGAGCAGAAGAAGCCTTGCGGCGGAGTACTTCAGAGCCATGCCAGGCAGGAGCGAAGGGACGAGTACGAGGCCAAGGTCGAGGAGGCAAAGCGGCAAACGCAGCGGCAAACGCAGCGGCAAACGACTGCAGCCGCTAATCAAGACCACAGCGGCAAACAAGGCCACAAGGCCACCGGCAAACAAGGCCACGGCCACAATCAACGGGAGCGGGCCTTTCGAATTCCGTATTCCGTACCATCAAAAGCAGATTCCGTTATCCAGCCGGAGAACACGCGGCACGTGCGGGTGTGAAAAGGCAGGACAGGTGTGAGATGTCAGGTCAGAAAGGTAGAAGCAGACCCTGTACATCCATCCAGTCGGAGAAGCGGCGAATATGCAACGCCAGCGTCCTCTCGCAACCGAACCCCTCCTATATATATATATACCAGTTACTGTGCGATTTCATACCATCAGTGGTGAACCGCCATTAAGATATCCCATCCAGCTTTGCTGTACCTTAATGGGAGCGATAAGTACCATCTGCCACATGGCGCATTATCTGTCGGAGGGTTCTCTTGAGAGCTTGACAGGCAGAGCGTATGTACATGGCAGTGACGTCATTACGTGCACTCATTGAAAGCTGGAGAACTGAAGATATATTTGGATTGGTTGCTCCCGGCTGCATGCATGGTCATGTTCTTTTCTAAAATATACATGTTCTTTTCATCATATATTTGTATTATTCTTATTCAACCCGGGCGAAGCCGGGTACCTCAGCTAGTATATATTGTTGCGGATATGGGATTTGGCCTCCATCCATATCCGCTTGTAAATATTCCCCTATTTCCCCAATACTCCCCAACTATCCCCAATCCCCCATTCCCTAGTCCCATTGTCTGTAAACAACACTCTGTAGCCCCGACCTTCCCCTTTTTCCCCCATTAAATGTCGTACCCAGGTTCACCGCATCTCACGTAGACAACTATAGGACATCTTGCTAGTTATTCTTAGTCTATGTCAGTTAAGGACTCGTTTCCATTAATTCTGACTCTTCGTTGCACCAGAATGTGATTGTATGGCACCGTTAGAAAGTTTAGGACCTCCCAATACCTCCCCGCAGCTCTTCCTCATGCTACAACCACAACAACAACAACAGCGGCGGCGGCGCGGGGAGTGTGCGTCCTCACTCCGGCTTGGTTAGCCGCCATTGAACATGTGCTCCGACGGGGTTACCACGCAGGGGCTCACTGTCAGCTCCTCGTCAAGGGCGGAGCCCGGTAACCCCCCGCACCCAATAAGAAGCGGCGGACCGATTCCATCTGGGGCGGAGCTAACGAGCCGAGGGCGTGTCACTCCCCGCTGGGATGCGCAGGAAGACGGAGGTGACGTCAGATGCGCCTCAGCTTGGAGAAGAAAGGACGCCACCTCCTAGCGCTGAGAAATACCTCCCCGCCTCTCTGGACCGGACCGGGTCGATTCTGCCCTGAGCCAAGGTGCACCTTGAGCTATCGACTGCCTGCCCTCCCCTGCCATCAATCCCCGTGTAAGTCAGTCTTGTCCCGTTTGTCTGTGGTCTGTCGGGAATTAAGATAAGACTGTGTCTAAGTGCCCATCTTGCTGTGCTTTACCTCTTGCCGTGTAATCTAACCGTTCTGCATAACCAATATTATATCCTCCTCCGGAGGTCTTGAGAACTGTACCCCTTGTGTCGTTGCCTTAATCCCAGCCGTTGTGTCCTTTCCTTCATTGATTTAGCATAGCGCAATTCGGCCAACGTTCGAGTGTAATCGGGTAAACTGTGCGAACACGGCGGCCATTCCGCTCGGTCAAGCAACATCTAAGTCGTGTCCGTAACAATTGGTGTCGGGAAGTGGGATTGGACCCGGAGCGCGCTTCACGCGCTCGAAATTATTAATGGCGAAATTTGATTTTGTTTTACAAAAATAAAAACCCGAATTTTGAAAGTTGCGCTATGGCAGATCAAGACGGCTGGGTTCCGGTAGAGGAGAGTGAGGCAGGGTCGATCCAGGACCAAATTGAGGGACATGAGGAGAGCGAAGCAGTGAGGGTGGCAGGGTCGCAAAATGGCGTCCTCGCGCACGAGGTTGCGGGCGCGCAAAATGGCGCCTCGCACATAGCTACGGCGGCCGCACCCGCTGCACAAGTGGGAGGGATGGCCCAAATGCAGGCCCTCATGGAGCAATTTATGGCGCAAATGCAGGCGTCCCTCAAACTGCAGAGTGAGCAATTGGGGGTAATGGGAAACCAAATGGGGGTAATGAGGGACGAAGCGAGGGGTACCGGTGAGGGGTTAGACAATGGGATAAAAGAGGTAAAGAATGGGTTAATGGGGTTAGAAAACAGAATGGCCGCTCAAGAGAATCAAATGGAAGGGATGCAGAAGGGGTTAGAGGGGTTAGAAAACAGTATGGAAGGCGAATTGAGGGACATGAGGAACCAAGCGGAAAGGGAAGTTAAACAAATGGGGCAGCAGATAGAGGGGGTCAGAATGGGGGTAGAAACTAAACTGGATGCTCACAGGGAGGAAATGGAGCAGATGAGGGTGGCATCTGGGCAGGAGATGCAAGTGATGGGAGAAGAGATCAGAAGAGGGGTGAGTGAGGAGGTCGGAGGAGTGCGCGAGGAGGTGAGGCACTGTAAGGAGCGCATGGAGAAGGAGGTGAGAAAGGGGACTGTAAAATTGCAAGGTGGTATAGAGGAGTTGACGCTGGGAGTAGAACAACTGACAGTGGGACAAAAGGAGTTGGGGGCCCAGGTAAAGAAGAACACAGCGGTAATAGAGGGGTTAAAATCGACACAGAAGGAGATGAAAAAGGACGTAGGGGTAATTAAAAAAGAGTGTCAGACGGTACATGAGGACCTGACGAGGAAAATGGACAAGGTGGTAGAGGTGATGGAGGTTAAAGAGCGGGAGGTGCGGGAGCACATAGAAAAAAATAAAGTGGAGTTAGAGGAAGAACTTAAAGGGGCGCACGAGGAGATGAAGGAGGTGAAGCAGAAATTAGAAGAAGTGGAAGAAGGGGTGAGCGAAATTAAGAAGCGACGGAGAGAGGATAAGAAAGAGATAAAGGAGGAAGTAAAAGAATTGGTCCAAAGTCTGTGTTCGGATCGTGATGATGTGCTCATTAACCGGATGAGGGATTCGCAGGTGATGGAGGAGAAGCGAAGAGAAAGAGGACCCGGTGTAAGTGGTGACCAATATGGTCGTGCGTATGATGCGCCAGGTGATTTAATAAGCTTGGGGGTCGAGATAGACCCGGATGTTCGTGAGAGGCCAAGAGTGAGGTGTATGGCTGGTCCGGAGGGTATGGAACGAGAGGTGCGAGGTGTGGGTGAGCAAGGTTGTGGTGGTATGGAATGGGTAGCGGGTTGCGGAAGTGTGACCCATGCATCGACACCAACAGGGGTAGTTGTTAGAGGGACAGGGGAGGCACGAGAGCCCCTTGGGGGTAATGTACTGTGGGGGCCCGGCCGGTTCGGCCCCGCGCTGACCCCGCAAGGGGCGACGCACGGGGTCCGGCAGGCGGGCAACGACTCGCATACGAGGTGGTCCCACAAGGTCCCACTCGCGCCGTATGACGGCAAGAGTGATCTACGCGCGTACCTGGCGCAGTTTGACTGTGTGTGTAAGGGCAATGGTTGGGGTGAGGACGAAGGTGGAGTACACCTGGTGGCCGCATTGCGCGGCAGCGGAGGTGCTGACGGCATTACCAGCGGGTGCTCTCACCCTGCCAGCCCTCCGCGACGCCCTAATTAATCGATTCGGCATTGAACAGCAGAGCGAGCTTGTTAAAGCTCAGCTCGCGCTGCAAAAACGCAAGCCCCAGGAAGCCATCGGGGAACTTGCCCACGACATTCGCCGCGCAGTGGGGATCGCACATGCTAGCATGGCAGCGGATTCCCGGGAAAGCCTGGCGCTGGACCATTTTATCCAGGCCCTCCCGGATATTGAGCTCCGGCAACAGCTCGCCATGTGGCGCCCGCAGACTCTGAGCCAGGCGGCTGACGCTGTGGCCCGTTGGGAAGCAGCGAGGCCCCTGGCCCGGGGGGGCGAGCGTCACGCAATGGCGGTCCGCCAGGTGGGACCCCCGATGTAGGGCGGACCCCTTAGGGGGCCCGCCCCCGATGTGAGTCCTGACCTGGCGGGCATGGTCCGGAGGCTGGTGGACCAGCGCCTGGCGGGACCTGGACCATGGCAGGCGGCCCCGGAGGTGGCCCGCGGTGGACCACGAGCGGGTAATCCAATTCGGACCTACAGGGGGGGGGAATTTGGAATTCCGGAGACAAGCACCTTATCAGGTGAGGTGCTATACTTGCAACCGTCTGGGTCACCTGGCGCGGCACTGTCGAGCCACGCGCCGGGATGATCCCCGGCGGTTGAGGTCCTCAACTCTGCCCGGGGGGGAGCGGGTTAGCCGACCCCAGACACCCCCCCACCAGACCCCGGGAAACTAGAAGGTGTCGGGCACGTAGGGCGGTGTTCGGCAGAAGAGGATGGAGGAGAGCCCTCATTGACGCGACAGGTCATTTATTGTGGCCAAATTGGAACCGGTAGCCTGACAATCAGATGCAAAATTGCCGGCGTGGGGGTAGACGCCGTAGTGGACACAGGAGCTAGCGCCACGATCATCAGCCCTGTGGTCCTTGATTCGAGCGCAGGTGGCTGGGATAAGATCCAGCGCCTGCAAAATTATAGTTTGCAACTTGCTACCGGGGTAACGGCCCCGATCATAGGGCGTGGTTCTGTGACCCTCAAGTTAGGGTCGGTAAGGAGGGAGATAGATGTTTGGGTGGCGGAGGTGTGCGACCCATGTTTAATAGGGTTGGATTTGTTGACTGCCAGCGGTTGTAAAATCGACTTGTGCCGGGGGATCCTGCAGGTGGGAGTAGAAGAGCTGCCGTTAGGGGGAGTGAGCACGGCCGAGAGAGCGGAGCTGGAGGCTTCCGAGGCCGTGACCATCCCCCCAAGGGCCGAGGCGATAGTGCCGGCCCGGTGGGCAGCTCGCCCAACATGGCAGGAGTCCTGCGGCCTGGTCGAACCGGTGGCAGCGCAGTCCATACCGGGTTTAATCGTGGGCCGCACCCTTGTAGAAACGGACGGACCGGTAGTGGCCGTCCGAGTAATAAATATAAGTACAGAACCACGCACTATAGTAAGGGGCACGAGGGTAGCTGGCTGCACCCCAGTTGAGGAAGTCGCGACAGTGAGGGGCGAGAACGTCCAGCCGAGCCGGCCCCGGGGGGAGCCTTCAATAAGAAGTAGGAATTGGCCCAATCCCATTTGCGAGATGGTAAATCGTAGTAGCGTAGAGTTGGGAGGTACCCAGAGGGAGGCCTTACACAAACTGGTTGGGTCCCATTTGGACCTCTTCTCCCTGTCCACCGAGGATATTGGACGTACGGGCCTGGTGAAACATCAGATCCACACCGGTGAGGCCCGGCCTATTCGTCAGGCCGCCCGACGGCTCCCTTGGAGCAAGAGGGCGGAAGCTGACGAGCAGGTTGAAAAAATGCTCGACGCAGGCATGATCGAGCCCTCGGGAAGTCCTTGGATGTCACCTGTTGTGCTGGTCAAAAAGAAGGATGGGACCACGCGGTTCTGCGTGGACTATCGCCAGCTAAACAACGTGACACTCAAGGACTCATATCCCCTGCCAAGGATTGATGACACCCTCGATGCCGTTGCGGGCTCAAATTGGTTCTCAACTTTGGACCTCAAGAGTGGGTATTGGCAGGTGGAGATGGATAGGGCAGGGAAGGAGAAAACGGCATTTTCCACAGGTAAGGGACTGTATCAGTTTACTGTGATGCCGTTTGGTTTGTGTAACGCCCCCGCCACCTTTGAAAGATTGATGGAGCATGTACTAGGCGGCATGCCATGGCAATCATGCCTGATGTACCTGGATGACGTCCTAGTACATGCCAAAACGTTCCCCCAGGCAGTAGCTAATTTGGACCAGGTGTTCGGGTGCCTCAGACAGGCAGGGTTGAAGCTGAACCCGAGTAAGTGCACCTTTTTTGCCAAGGAGGTGGCCTATTTAGGCCACGTCATCGGTTGCGAGGGGGTAAAAACGGACCCAGACAAAATTAAAGCGGTAGAGGAGTGGCCCGCACCACGTACCATCAAAGAGGTGCGGGGATTTTTGGGACTCTGCTCCTACTACCGGCGCTTTGTGGCGAAATTTGCGGAGTTGGCCCGTCCCCTCCACCGGCTTACGGAGAAGGGGACGCGATTTAATTGGACACGGGAGTGCCACGAGGCCTTCCAAAAATTGAAGGGGTGTCTAACATCCGCACCCCTTCTTGCTTACCCCACTAGCAACGGGGCATTTACCCTGGACACGGATGCGAGCCAGGAAGGATTGGGCGCAGTTTTGTCTCAGACACAGGAGGGCGTGGAGAGAGTGATTGGTTATTATAGTCGGGCCTTAAGTAGGCCCGAGCGAAATTATTGCGTCAATCGCAAAGAGTTATTGGCTATGCTGGCTGCCATGAACCATTTCCACCCGTACTTGTACGGGCGGAAATTTTTGGTTAGAACTGACCATTCCTCCTTGCAATGGCTCCTTCAGTTCAAGGAACCAGAGGGCCAAATTGCAAGGTGGTTGGAAAAGTTGCAGCAGTACGATTTTGATGTGGCCCATAGGGCCGGGAAGGCCCATGGTAATGCGGACGCACTCTCTCGGCGTCCTTGTCTGGGAGAAAACTGCAAATTTTGTGCGAGACACGAGGAGAGGGAACAATTGGGCGATTCGGACCCGACCCTCGTTGTCCGGGCAACCCGGGTGAGAGGGCCAATTTTGCCACTAACCGCAGATGAGGAATTCGGAACTTTGGCATGGAGCACGGCCCAGCAGGAGGATTCTGTCCTGGGGCCAGTGTTCAATTGGGTCAAATTGGGGCAAAGACCTAATGGGGAAGAGGTCACCCCCCTTGGGGCACAGACCAAGGTGTATTGGGCTCAGTGGAAAACCCTGGAATTGAAGGATAACATCTTGTATCGCAAGTGGGTGGAGGTTCCCTCTGATAAAACTTCCTGGCTGGTGGTAGTCCCAAATAAATTTAAGACCGATATATTGCAACAGGTGCATGGTACCCGCCCCGGCGGCCATTTGGGCAGGACAAAGACGACATCGCAGGTACGCCGGAGGTTTTATTGGGTGAATATGGGGCGCGACATACAGGACTGGTGTCGGAGATGCGACGCCTGTACTGCCAAAAACGGACCAGCACGGAGGATGAGGGCCCCCCTTCAATTACACCAGGTGGGGGCCCCCCTAGAGCGGGTGGCCATGGATATCCTAGGCCCACTACCCCGCACCCGCCTAGGTAATAAGTACATCCTCGTTGTGATGGACTACTTCACCAAGTGGCCGGAGGCCTACGCCCTCCCCAACCAAGAAGCAGGGGTGGTAGCGCAGGCCTTCGTGGAAGGATTTGTGTGCCGGCATGGGATTCCACAGGAGTTGCACACCGACCAGGGACGAAATTTTGAGAGCAAATTGCTAAAAGATGTGTGCAGTCTCCTGTCAATTCGGAAAACAAGAACAACGCCTTTAAGACCTCAATCTGACAGGATGGTGGAGAGATTCAACCGAACTCTAATCCAACAACTGGCACTGTTCACCGCCACCCGTCAGGATGACTGGGACGAACATCTCCCTTATTTGCTCATGGCCTACCGAACCAGCCAGCACGGGGCCACCGCATGCAGTCCAGCGTTGCTTATGTATGGGCGGGAGTTACGGGCTCCCGCCGACTTGCTATGCGGTCCCGTGCCAGACACAGTGGTTAACCCGCCGAGGGAGGGGTACGCACGTCACCTAGAGGAAGGCATGGAGCTAGTCCATGCCTTCGCCCGCCGCCAACTCCATCTGGCGGGGGAAAAGATGAAGCGCAGGTACGACCACCGGAGCCAGGGGAGTCAGTACACTCCGGGGATGAAGATTTGGTTCTTCAATCCCCGGAGGAGGAAGGGTAGGTGCCCGAAACTCACCTCTCCCTGGCAAGGCCCGGGGGTCGTCCTGTCGCAAGTCTGTGACGTGGTAGTAAAAATCAAAATGGGGCCACGAGCCCTCCCTCGGATCGTCCACGCCGACCGGATAAGGCCTTACACCGGCGAGCAGGCGCCCCCGTGGATTGCCTCGGCTTTAGATGCCGAGGCGGGACCCAGTACCTCTGAATAAGGGGGGCTTATTAGTGCCAGAGGACTGGGGGATTGATGAGCGATGGGCCCGGTGGGTAAGGGTGGCATCCCTGCCACCCTTCCCAGGTGGGGCAAATGCGCAATAGTTTATGGGGTGTATGGCAGTGAAAACTAGCCCGGGTGGGTTAGGATATTGTGTGTAGGGATCTAGCGAAGATGACATTAGGTAACGTTAAGGTTAGTTAGTGACAAGGATACCTGTAGAGGGGACGCAGGTAGATTAGAGTGGATGATAATGACGAGGGAGCGCAATAGTTTAAAGGGACGACTGGGAAGCGCAAGTTTCAGAGGGGAGTAGTTAGATGAGATGATGCTGTGAGAACTGGACAGGTGTGTGGAGCAGTGTATGAGTAGTGAGTGTTGTGGATCAGCGCGAATGCGCTTGGGGAGAGAAGGGTGCAGGTGGCACCAGGTGTGAGAGCACAGGTGTGCAAGTACAGGTGTGTGGAATACATGGAGTAAGTGGTACGGAGTGGTGTGCATGGTGCGAAGGTGTGGATGGGGGAAGAGTGGACCCATTTCACGAGTACCCGGGGCGGGTAGTGTAAGTGTTAGGTAGAGGGTATAGGTAAATTGTGGTTGGATATTGGCATTTGTGGTGTGGTTGCTGAATGGTATTGTGGATGGGTGCAGTAGTGTTGTGGAAATGGCTGGGCGTGTAGCCTGTTAGTGTGTGTAGTTGGTTTGGGCACTCCACCACTGTGAGGATGTCGGCCAGGTGAGGCCGCAGGTGGGCTCTGGGAGCCGTTAGTGTCAGTGGGTGCCTGAGGATCCCGGGTGTGGATCGGGCAGCCCGTGCCAGAGAGGGAACTGAGGGGGTGAGAGGGCGAGAGGGCCTTCCCCAGTTAGTTAGGTTAGGGTGAGGAGCAGGTAAGCTCGGGTGGCAACTACAGTGGTGGAAGTGTGCAGGTGGGTAGACCTGCTGGGAGAGCTACACGTCACAGCCCGGAAATTGTGCGAGAGCACCGAGTGTTGAATCGGGGGAGTGAGACCCCAAATTGAGAGGCACCACAGTTTGGTCAATGGGAATTGGTTTTTAGAACCCATAGTGTAAGTTGGCCAATGGATTGGCAGGGAAAGACCCCGGGTAATGTAAAGTTGTTAGTCATTTAGGAAATAGTTAGGATTGATGAACCTGTCGCACCATACGCAGCCACTTACCTGAGGTGATGATGATGACTCCACACCTGTGTTTTCTTTGTTCTGTGTGCAGGAAATGAGAATTGCTGTGTGGATTGGTGAGACGCATCACGACGTGGATGAGACATTGGGGTGATTCCATCTCTCCCTCCTTAGGAGGGACTGATGATGAATTGGTGATGGCAAATTTTGCTGTTGAGTTGGAGATGGCAAATTGTGATGAGAGGTGGAAATGGCAAATTTGATTGGTTAGGAGGGAGAGAAGACGAATTTGGTTTATGGGAGGAACGGGGAAGACAGTAGGGACGTTTGTTGATTTGTAAAGTAGATGTTTATGGGTAGTGTTGTGTTTTGTGGATACAGTAAGGGGTAAGGGAGGGGCAATGTAGGTTACCTGGTGGGGGGGGGGGGCATACGGTAGGAACGTACCTGTCTCACCTGGTTCCCATGTGCCCCCAGTGTGCATTACCTTATATTGTATGCACTTTTGCGCCCTTACCACCTTACTCACTTGTCTTCTTTTTTTGTCTCCCACCTCCGAAGATCTGGCTTTGGGGCAGAGAGAGAGGAGAGAGAGGTGCTGGCTCCGCAGTTGTGGGCCTGTACTTTCGCTGCTTGCTGCCTGGATCGATACACCATATGGACCGCAATTTTTGTGGCCGCCCACCATGGACCGCAGTTCTCTTGCGGGCAAGCACCACCCGTTGATGGACCTATGGGTCAACGTGGCACCTATGCCATACAGGTGAACCACTTTTAGTTGGCCCCCTGACACCACAATACATAAATGGACGCGGTTGGCGCCTTTCTTTATTTTTGAAAGAAGCCAGAAGGCCAAGTGCACTTCAGGAAGGCAAGACCAGCGGCAGAACATCGGCCGGCTGCGACACCACCGGTGACGTTGAACACTTTATTGGTGCACCGGATGGTGCTGACTGTACATGATGGTGTGGTGCTTTTGGTGCTTGGATGGGGTGCTCTGCACATTATTAAAGGCCGTAGGGCCACAGGGCACTCGTGGGTTGGTGTATCGATGCTGGCATGCGTGCTCTCTCTATGCATAACATCTGCATGTGTTCCTCCAAAAACAGGTCCTGGATCGTAGTGTAAATATCAGTGTAGTCTTGTGTAAATAATGCTCCCTACCGGCTGTATGTTTAGTTTGAGGATTCTTTCCGCGATTCGGTTATCCTGTGGGTGTGTTTCTGTGAGGAGAAGGGTGCAACGTTGCAGGGGGACATATTTACTCAATTGTGAACATCTGTAAAACTGTCGCACTCAGGGTTGAGTTCATAGTAGAGGGAACTACATCTGAGTGCCACACTAACGTAGGTAAAAATTTATCAGGTCGGGACGCCCCGAGGTAGAGAAGGGTGCAATGTTGCGGATATGGGATTTGGCCTCCATCCATATCCGCTTGTAAATATTCCCCTATTTCCCCAATACTCCCCAACTATCCCCAATCCCCCATTCCCTAGTCCCATTGTCTGTAAGCAACACTCTGTAGCCCCGACCTTCCCCTTTTTCCCCCATTAAATGTCGTACCCAGGTTCACCGCATCTCACGTAGACAACTATAGGACATCTTGCTAGTTATTCTTAGTCTATGTCAGTTAAGGACTCGTTTCCATTAATTCTGACTCTTCGTTGCACCAGAATGTGATTGTATGGCACCGTTAGAAAGTTTAGGACCTCCCAATACCTCCCCGCAGCTCTTCCTCATGCTACAACCACAACAACAACAACAGTGGCGGCGGCGCGGGGAGTGTGCGTCCTCACTCCGGCTTGGTTAGCCGCCATTGAACATGTGCTCCGACGGGGTTACCACGCAGGGGCTCACTGTCAGCTCCTCGTCAAGGGCGGAGCCCGGTAACCCCCCGCACCCAATAAGAAGCGGCGGACCGATTCCATCTGGGGCGGAGCTAACGAGCCGAGGGCGTGTCACTCCCCGCTGGGATGCGCAGGAAGACGGAGGTGACGTCAGATGCGCCTCAGCTTGGAGAAGAAAGGACGCCACCTCCTAGCGCTGAGAAATACCTCCCCGCCTCTCTGGACCGGACCGGGTCGATTCTGCCCTGAGCCAAGGTGCACCTTGAGCTATCGACTGCCTGCCCTCCCCTGCCATCAATCCCCGTGTAAGTCAGTCTTGTCCCGTTTGTCTGTGGTCTGTCGGGAATAAGATAAGACTGTGTCTAAGTGCCCATCTTGCTGTGCTTTACCTCTTGCCGTGTAATCTAACCGTTCTGCATAACCAATATTATATCCTCCTCCGGAGGTCTTGAGAACTGTACCCCTTGTGTCGTTGCCTTAATCCCAGCCGTTGTGTCCTTTCCTTCATTGATTTAGCATAGCGCGATTCGGCCAACGTTCGAGTGTAATCGGGTAAACTGTGCGAACACGGCGGCCATTCCGCTCGGTCAAGCAACATCTAAGTCGTGTCCGTAACAATATATATACGGATATATATATATATTGTCGTGCGGCCGCCTTTGATTAAAATCAGGCGGTCACGGAAGCCGATTGCGAAGGCCTTAGCTCTCGAGGCGAAACTCAATGGCGGACTCCAAAAACAAAAAGCTACACCAAAGCGCGTGGGATGGAGGGGGGCACGAGACCTCTGCAGTCTTACCTGTTAAATCAACCACACAGAAACTGCATTCAGATATATATACAGAAAATAATATAAGGGTTTATTCACAAGGAGGTGGGACAGGAAAAGCATGCGCCGGTAATAAATATCCTAATCGGGACGTCCCCACACACAGATTTCGGAAACGAGACACAGGAATATGAATTAAAGGAAAAGAACACGTTGTGTAATTGTGAAATGTGGTGTGAGCTTATCTGTCCGTCGTCTGGTATTGTCTGCTGTTCAACACGGCTCCGTTCGGCCCCGCTCGCGCGCCACCAGGCCTCGCTCCAAGCTCGACAAGCGCCGATCGCACACCACGAGGTCCCTCGCTCCAAACTCCAAAGCACCGCGAAGGCCCGAGCCAACGACCACCAGGGACCTCCCAAGACCAAGCAGGGAAGCGCAGAGAGCACAAGACAGCCAGAAAGCACAAGGGTTCGAGCTGAATGTGCCAGAGGGACGTGCTCCGCAAGAGCCAACTCGATGTCCAAGAACCGCAAGACCCATACTGCGCAAGATGGAGAGGAAATTGGCGTTCGATGCACCCTCATATAACCTTGCGGTGGTGACGTCAGCCTTGGCGTGCCACCCAATCAGTGCCCTCCACCGACTCGTTGGCAGGAGGTTCGCGCCTACCGCGGCCAACCCATCACTCGTTCCCTGTAGCGTGGTGATAGCGCATGCTACTCAAGGCCTGCCGGAGGTGTAGCTGGCGGCGGCCATCATCGGCAGTGCCTCGAACTGGTTTCCTTGCCTGTTCCTTCCGAAGTCACTGTCAGGGAAGGGAATTATTTAATGTTGCGCTAGGGACCTGTCTAAGTGTCTACAGGTGTGCATTGCCATAAGGGACGAAGGTTTGACTACCAGGTTTGACACACAGGGGCTGTTATCCTTAATCCCTAACTACCTAGCACTCAAACATCCTGGTATGTTCACAGGTATATATATTAACCCGACAAACCGGACACAGAACTTATTACAAGTAGATTCCCTACCGCGACAGTCGAAGCATGTTACCTATTCAGATCTACCTGGCTCTAGATATTCCTTTACCCTACCGACATAACAAAATATATATATATATATATATATAAACAAAATATATAAACAAATAAACAAAAATATATAAACAAATAAACAGAAATATATAAACAAATAAACAAAAATATATAAACAAATAATATATAAACAAAAGAATATATATATATATATATATACATACATCCAAACATACACATCCGATGGGACGATCGTGAGGACCTTGTCATATACTTCATCGTGAGGACCCAGTCAGTGAGGCATACTTGTGACCAGGTGTGTTTTGAAATTATATATATATATATGTATATATATATATATATATATATATATATATATATATATATATATATATATACATATATTGTTGCGGATATGAGGATTGTATTTTTTTTATTGTGTTGTATTGTAGTAAATTGTTGTGAATTATTGCTTAAGTCTGGATCCTCCTGCCTCCAGTGTTGTATAAAGGTCAAAGGGCGTTCCCGTAGTTAATTCCATAAAGCATACACGTTAGCCAATCATAGATTTCCCCCTGGTTGATAGTTATATCTTTATTATGTGTATTAGGGTAAGGCCTTGTCTCCCATTAAGATGACACTCCATTGCACCAAGTGAAATAGAGTAGATTCCTTTCATTCCCCATTCCCACTCCCAAAACTTTCATTGCCTTTCATCATTGCCAAGCCTCGATTGCCAATTACATCCCCTCCAAAACCACCATTGAACATGTGCTCGGGTCGGGGAAGAAAGGCGTGCCCGCCTGTCGTCATCAAGGGCGGAGCCAGAGGGTCGCGCGACCAACCAGGGCCGAGGTGAGCACACCGATGGGCGTGTCCCGAAGGCCGGCGGCTTGATCGCCAGAGGCGTTATAAAGGCGCGCGCGCAAGAAGCAAGGTGTTGGTCGTCAGTTGTCGGTGGTGAGGAGTGAGAGAACCAACAGAGAGAGTACATTGAGATCACCCAAGGAAGCTTTGTACACAGCAACGGCTGATCAAGTGGACCGATGGTTGTTCCTGAGCTGGTGCTTTTCCGAGCAGAGTCCGAGGCTGGCATGTGAGCAAAAGAACATAGAGAACATTAAGGAGATCATCATCCAGGGAAGCACAAAGCCTGTTGTAGTCCTGGCAAAGCACGCGACGTCCACAGCAGCAGCAGCAGCGGCGGCCACAGCAGCAACACTCAACAGCCGCTTGGGGCCTGGACGGCGGTTTTGAGCAGGGCCGCGAAGGAACGGCGGCTGCCAATCGCGCCGATCGTGCTGCAGTACCAGTGGACCTTCCCTTCCCTCCAGCCATCCACCTCCTGCCTTTCCATCCTTCTTGTGTACGTGAGTTTGTTCTGTTTGTTTTGTCCCTGGGTATTTAATTAAGCTCGTATAAGCTAGCATTGCACTGTGTCTCTAAAAATCTTCTGTATATTATTTTCTTATCTTTCCTTCTCCTTGGTTTTTTTGAGCCTGTAAATAGCAAATAAATTATATTCGTATTTCCAACCTTTTTGTCTGCTTCTTCTTCACACCCGTGTCGCCTTAGTCTTTTCCCTATTGAATATCTGTGGCGCGATCCGGCCAACGTTCGGGAATCGGGTTAGACGGGGTAACTGTACGACCGCGGGGCCATCCGCTCGGCAAACACAACATCTTATCCGCGGGCCGTAACAATATATATATATAAATATATATATATATATATATATATATATATATATATATATATATATATATATATATATATATATATATATCTGACGAGGGTTATGTATATCCCTCCTCATACAGATGACCTATTATTCTTATCTCTTGTGAACTTTTACGACACTTATCTGAGTCACATGAAGGAGCTTCTTCCATATGAAGGGTATTCAAAATATTATATGTCGGGGATACTTACAAAAGTCCAATATAAACTACATACTTATTTTTTCTCATGTATGAGTACTGTATATTCGAGTATAATGAGCAAGAAAATATAGAAATGTTCCCTCTCCATGTATATTCCTTGTGATACTTATTACACGTCACTAACAATTATTGTATCGTGTTTGTTGAACCTTTTCGAACAACCCTCGTATATTATTACATCATGCACATGCACTACAATAACATCAGTACACATTACATTAATTATATTATAAGCTAGGACATTGGCAGACAAATTACAAAAGAAGACAGGAAATGGAGATATAAACCTGAGATAACAATATAAACGCCGCACGAAGATGCGAACGTCAAACAACAATCCAATTTATTATTATTTTAGTTGAAATAAAGAATTTTAAAGTGCATTGGCAGGAGTGTGTAATCTGTCGTCCCACAACACCTTTCCAGTTAGTAATAATCACATCATAATTTGTTCTTACTTAAATAGGACGAAAACAATGTAGGGAACTCATTAATTAATTAAGAATGTGAAAAGTCAGAGAAGAAGAATGAGAATTTTAACTTCGCATGGATCATTCAATCTGCGTTCGCTGAACTCTGGCGCCCCCTGCCGTGCATTCGCTTCTCTGCCGAATCAGTTCAACGAGACGACTCCCCCGATGCCCTGTCTTCCCCATTTGTGGCTCTGGTTGCATAAACATCAGTCAAGTCACAATTTTAGAACTCCACTTTAACTTTCGAACCGCTGCGATATAAACCGCGTGAGTTGTGCAAAATCATGATAATCCAAAAGTGAACAGTTCCTGCAATCTGTATACCTTTTCCATCCCTCAAAACTTCCAACATGTGTGGAAATACGCAAGTACGTGAAACATCTACATACTATTTGCAGTATGTACATCGTGTATATATATATATATATATACAGTCATGTGAAAAAGTAAGTACACCCCGTGTAAAGTTTTGACTTTTTCAACATATTTCAACACACAGCTATTTGATCTTCATTTCAACAATATTGAGAGATAAAGGTGATATAATATAACAAATATCATGAAACATTTACATTTTGTAGTCCATTGTATAATTTAAATAAACATAAATTCAAATTTCGCATGTGGAAAAAGTAAGTACTTATATATATATATAAATATAAATTATATATATAAAAATAAATAAATATATATTTAAATATATATATATATATAAAATATATATATATGTATAAAATATATATATATATAAAATATATATATATATATATATAAAATATATATATATGTATAAAATATATATATATATATATATAAAATATATATATATGTATAAAATATATATATATGTATATATATATATATATAAATATAAATAAATATATATGTATATATATATATATAAATATAAATAAATAAATAAATATATATATATATATATATATGTGTGTGTGTGTGTGTGTGTGTGTGTGTGTGTGTGTGTGTGTGTGTGTGTGTGTGTGTGTGTGTGTGTGTGTGTGTGTGTGTCGCCATGGGTCGCCATGACTACATGGTTCTCAAGGCACTAATTACATTATTAGCCCCCATTGGACTTGGTCCAAACCGGGACTTATGGATTTGGTCTCGTGCGTCCGTGCATCTGCATCCATATCTCAGAGATGTGTAGACCAATTTTGTTCATAATTGGCACAAAGACAATACATGCCGGTTTACAAATGCACGTCATTTCTTTCGAGATCAGATCCAATATGGCCGACTGGCAGCCATTTTTTTAAACTTAAACGTGTCTCCAACAATTTCTCGGACATGCATGCTCCGATTTTCTTCAAATTTGGAACAAAGACAATACATTAACTCTGTACAGAAAAATTACTAAAACCACAGCAGGGGCTATGACATTTTATGTCTTTTTCGTCTTGTATACATCATCACAATAATCATGATTATGAGGTCCATTATCGTGATATAGGTTCTGCCATTATCACAGGCCTTATATATATATATATATATATATATATATATATATATATATATATATATATATATATATATATATATATATATATATATGGTATAGAGTATATATGGTATTGTGGCGGACACAAAAGCCCACTGGCGTGGTGACATCATTCCACGCACCAAGTGGGCGGTGGCCACGCCCGAGGGGTAGGCGTGGCCTCATGATATACACCGGGCGACCAGCCCGGAGGAGTTCAGTGTTACAGTGTAGTCTTACAATAAAGACGTTTATATGTTACCGCTTGTCCGCTTCCTCCTTGCTCACAAGCAGCGCGCGTAACGCCGCGCTTTACTGGTGACCCTCGACGTTGGATCTGCCGGAGCGATCCTTCCACACGCGACGCCATCGCCATGGCCGCCTTCGTCAAACTTCCGGAATTTTGGGAGGCTCAGGCCGAAGTCTGGTTCGTCCAGGCCGAAGCCCAATTTCAGCTTCGGCACCTCACCGGCGATGACACGCGCTACTGCCACGTCGTCGCCTCCCTCGGGCCCGGCACGGCCGCTCGAGTTGTGTCCGTCCTTCGCCACCCACCGGACGGCCACAAGTACGAGGCACTCAAGCGGCTACTCCTAGCCACGTTCAGCCTCACGGACGACGCACGGGCCGACCGCCTCCTGGATCTCCCCGAGCTCGGTGAGACGCGCCCGTCGGTCCGAATGGACCATATGCTGTCACTGTTGGGCGACGAAGCCCCCGGTTCGCTATTCCGGGCGCTTTTCCGTCGTCAACTTCCAGCGCAGGTTCGCCTCGCGTTGGCCGGGACCGGGCTAACGGAACCCCGAGCATTGGCGGCCGAGGCGGACAAGTACTTCGCCGCTTCGGACACGCGGGCGAGCGTTGGCGTGGCCGTCACGGCCTTCGACGCTGATGTTCCACAGCATCATCTTCTACAGCACGCTGAGGTTCAGCAGCATGCTGATACGCACCTCGTGAACGCCGCCACGCCCCGCCCACCGCCGCGGCGAAAACTGCCACCGCGGGGAAACCCGTCGACTCCACCGGCCTGGCGGAGCCAGCCGCGCTCCTCCAGCTCCACCACCTGGTGCTGGTTCCACGCCAAGTTCGGCCACGAAGCTCGGCGGTGTCATCCGCCGTGCTCCTTCAACGGGTCGGGAAATGCCCGGGCCGGCGCTCAATTGTGGCGATGAGCGCCGGCCGTTCGAGCAGCCTGCTGTTCATAACGGACACCTTCTCCGGGCGCCGTTACCTGTGCGACACGGGAGCGCAGGTGAGTGTCATTCCCGTCGGCACGTCAGACAAGCACGCCGCGGGTGGGGGCCCCGCGCTGCTTGCCGCGAACGGGACGCCCATCCGTACGTACGGAAAACGCTGCCTCTCTCTGCGGTTTGGAGGGCAGGTTTTCCGATGGACGTTCGTCACCGCCGACGTGCCCATGGCACTGCTTGGCGCGGACTTCCTGTGCGCTAATGGGCTCCTGGTCGACGTCAAGCGCAGACGGCTTGTCCAGGCCGAGACGTTCAGCTCGCTCGCTTGTGCGTTGCCTAGCTCAACGAGCGGCTTGCCAAGCGGCTTGCCGAACGATTCGGTTCCGGCCACGTTGGTCTGTACGCTTCCGGCAGCGGACGCATTCACCCGCCTCCTCGCCGGCTTCCCGGCCCTCACGCGGCCCACCTTCTCGGCGGGGGCCGTCAAGCACGGGGTGGCCCATCACATCCCCACCGTCGGGCCACCGGTCTACGCCCGGGCACGCCGCCTCGAGCCGACGAAGCTGGCGGTGGCAAAAGCGGAGTTCGCTACCCTGGAGCGACTCGGCATCGTTCGGCGCTCAGAGAGCGCTTGGGCGTCGCCGCTGCACATCGTGCCGAAGCCCGGCGGGGGATGGCGACCGTGCGGGGACTATCGCCGTCTCAATGACGCCACGACTCCCGACCGCTACCCCGTCCCCCACATTCAGGACTTTTCCGCCCGTTTGGCGGGCAGGTCCTTCTTCTCGAAGGTGGACCTCATACGCGGCTACCATCAGGTCCCCGTCAGGCCGCAGGACGTCCCGAAGACGGCGGTCATCACGCCATTCGGACTCTTCGAGTTCCTGCGCATGCCCTTCGGTCTGAAGAATGCGGCTCAGGCGTTCCAGCGACTGATGGACAGCGTCCTGCGCGACTTGGATTTTGTCTACGTCTACCTGGATGATATCCTCGTCGCCAGCGCGTCCCGCGAAGAGCACCTACGCCACCTCCGCACGCTCTTCGAACGCCTGGGCCAGCATGGCCTGATTGTGAACCCCGTAAAGTGCCGGTTCGGCGCCGCCACAATCGATTTTCTGGGGCACCGTGTCACCAGGCACGGCGCCGTCCCCCTGCCGGCCAAGGTGGAGGCGGTGAAGGGGTTTCCGCGCCCCCGCACGATCAGAGGGCTGCAGGAGTTCCTGGGCATGGTGAACTTTTACCATCGGTTCCTGCCCCGTATCGCCCAGCTCCTGCGCCCCCTGCACGAAGCTCTCCGAGGTAAGCCGGGCAAAGGCGACGTTACCTGGACCGAGCAGATGGACACGGCGTTCACGGGCGCGAAGCTCGCCTTGGCTAACGCCACCATGCTCGCGCACCCGGCGCCCGATGCACCGATCGCCCTCACCACCGATGCCTCGGACTACGCGGTGGGCGCGGTGCACGAGCAATGGGTGCGTGGAGCTTGGCAACCGCTGGCGTTCTTTAGCCGGCAGCTTCGCCCGCCCGAACGCCGTTACAGTACCTTCGACCGCGAGTTGCTCGGACTTCACTTGGCGGTCAGGCACTTCCGCCATCTGCTCGAGGGCCGGGCGTTCACTGCCTTCGTCGACCACAAGCCGCTGATCTTCGCGATGGGCAAGGTCACCGAGCCGTGGTCGGCCCGGCAGCAGCGTCACCTCTCGGCCGTGTCCAATTACACGACGGACATCCAGCACGTCGCGAGGAAGGACAACCTGGTGGCGGATTGCCTTTCCCGGGCCGTCGCCCACGCAGTCCACCTCGGCATCGACTATGCCCGGATGGCAGCGGACCAGGCCGCTGACCCCGACGTCCAGGCCTTGCGGACCGCCGTCACGGGCCTCCGCGTCACCGAGGTGCCGTTCGACGGCGCGGGCGCGGCCCTCTTGTGCGACGTCTCCCTCGGGCGTCCTCGCCCCATTGTGCCCGCGGGCTGGCAGCGCCAGGTGTTTGACGCCATCCACGGCCTGTCCCACCCGGGCGCGAGGGCCTCCCAAAGGCTGATCGCCGACAAGTTCGTCTGGCATGGCCTCCGGAATGCCGTCCGCGGCTGGGCCAGGACGTGCCTCGCGTGCCAGCGCGCCAAGATGCACCGGCACACCCAGGCCCCGTTGGCCCCGTTCACGGTGCCGGAACGCCGGTTTGACCACGTCCACGTGGACCTGGTGGGACCTCTGCCCCCCTCGCGGGGTTTCACCTACGTCCTCACCATGATGGACCGCACCACCCGGTGGCCGGAGGCTGTGCCCTTGGCGTCGACAACGGCGGCCGATGTCGCGCAGGCTTTCATCGCCACCTGGGTCGCCCGGTTCGGCGCCCCCTCAGACATCTCATCCGACCGCGGCCCCCAGTTCACCTCGGAGCTCTGGGGGGCGGTTGCGCAGGGGCTCGGGGTCCGGCTGCACCGAACCACGGCCTACCACCCCCAGGCTAACGGCCTGTGTGAGCGATTTCACCGCTCATTGAAGGCCGCGCTCCGGGCCACCCTCCGCGACGGCGGCTGGGTCGACAGGCTCCCCTGGGTCCTGCTGGGCCTCCGGACGGCGCCCAAGGAGGACCTGCGCGCATCCGCGGCGGAGTTGGTCTTCGGGCAACCGCTGCGGGTGCCGGGCGAGTTCCTCCCCGACTCCATGGCACCATGGTCCGCGGCACAGCAGCGCTCCGCTCTGCAAGAGACCGCCCAGAGGTTCGCCCCGGTGCCAACGGCATGCCACGGGCACCCACCGACGCACGTCGCCCCGGAGCTTCGCACGGCGGAGTACGTCTTCGTCCGCCACGATGCCCATCGGACACCACTGCGGCCCCCGTACGACGGGCCTTTCCGCGTGCTGGAGACCGGGGCGAAGCACTTCACCCTGGACATCGGCGGTACTCCTGACCGCGTTTCGGTAGACCGCCTCAAGCCGGCCCACCTCGATGTGGACCATCCACCGCCAGTGGCCCGACCCCCACGTCGGGGCCGCCCTCCTGCGGGCGGACCCCCGGCACCGCCCAGCCCCGCCGCCACGGCGCCCCCCGGTCCTGCACCCATCCCAGGGGCAGCCAGGGGCATCCCACCTGGTATCCCTGCACCCCGGACGCCGCCGATCGCCAGGGGGCGCTTCGGCCGGGTCATTCGTCTGCCCCGTAAACTGGCCCTCCAGGTGCGCGGGAATTCTGGGGGGGCGCGTGTGGCGGACACAAAAGCCCACTGGTGTGGTGACATCATTCCACGCACCAAGTGGGCGGTGGCCACGCCCGAGGGGTAGGCGTGGCCTCATGATATACACCGGGCGACCAGCCCGGAGGAGTTCAGTGTTACAGTGTAGTCTTACAATAAAGACGTTTATATGTTACCGCTTGTCCGCTTCCTCCTTGCTCACAAGCAGCGCGCGTAACGCCGCGCTTTAGTATAGAGTATATATAGTGTAGAGTATATATAGTATAGACTATAGAGTATATATAGTATAGAGTATATATAGTATAGACTATAGAGTATATTGTTGCGGTTTTGTGAATAAAGGCAACCCCCCTATAGTTAGTTACACCACAACATGTAGCCTCGTATAGTTAGTTATTTCTTATTAAATGTAAACGAGGATGATAGTAGGCCTCATTGAAGCCTAAAGTGCCTCGTCATAGGACGAGGCCAGGCCCTGCAGGCCCGAAGGAGGAGCTAAAGGGAGTTGCCAAGGGAGTGGCCAATGAGGGGCTACAACCAATGAGAGCTAAAGGGAGTGGCCAATGGAGTGGTCAATGAGGGGCTGCAACCAATGAGAGCTAAAGGGAGTGGCCGAGGGTGGCCAATGAGGGGCTGTCACTAAACGTGACCCCAGGCGGCCAATGGAGGCCCATGGAACATTCGGGTGGAGTTTCGGGGGGTTATAAAAACCCGGCCCAGAACCTGCTAGCAGCTAGACCCTCTCTCTGACACACGCGCTGGTCTCCTGCTATACTCTCCCTCGCTCGCTGGCTCACTCTCTCGCTTGGCTCCTGCATAATGCACGCTCCTCTGGTTCCTGCTACGTGCACGTCATTGATCGTCGTCCCTGCCGCGATCATCTCCGGCTGTGGTGTCCTAGGTTGGAGCAATTCTTGGGGCTTCCGTCCAACGAGCCCATTCGCACGAACTGCACGACCGAGCCCATACAGGCGAGCTGCACGAAGCGGCCACGCTTCTTGCGCATTACCCTCTCCCCCCCCCCCCCCCCTTCCCCGAACGAATGAGGGCCCTTGTCTGGGAACATAGGTAAGGCCGTTAAGATTCTTTACTTTGTCCGTTTCTGTACATATTGTGAATAAATCCTGTGTTTGGTTTCCAACCTGGCCGTCATTGTCCTTTCCCATATTGACCGAGCATCGCCCCGAATGAAAACCACTCGATCGGGTTCGATATTCTAACGGCGCGAGTAACACAGCGCACAACTGTTTGGGCGTTAAGAATCAGCGTGACTCATGTGGGGTTCAGCCCCCGTTCTCACGGCTGCGTGTGTCCGACGGTATTCGGGTTGTGACCGTTAACCCTTCCATGCGCAGCTGCGGGCTCGGCGGCTGGAGTTGCCTAGCAACCAACCCGTCCACCACGAGTACAGTAGTTGTGGTTGGCGGCCTCGTGGATCCGGAGTTCGAGGGGGAGCAGGGCTTAAACCCCCCTTAGTACGTCGACGAACCCGGGATCCAATAGTATATATATTAGTATATATAGTATATATATGTATCCGCAAAAATATATAGTATAGAGTATATATAGTATATAGTATAGAGTATATATAGTATAGAGTATATATAGTATAGAGTATATATAGTATAGAGTATATATAGTAGACTACAGAGTATATATAGTATAGAGTATATATAGTATATTAAAGCGCGGCGTTACGCGCGCTGCTTGCGAGCAAGGAGGAAGCGGACAAGCGGTAACTTATAAGCGTCTTTATTTCAGGAGCTCACTGTAACACTGGCCCGCTCCGGGCTGCGTGCCCGGTGTATATCATGAGGCCACGCCTACCCCTCGGGCGTGGCCACCGCCCACTTTGTGCACGGAATGATGTCACCACGCCAGTGGGCTTTTGTGTCCGCCACACGCGCCTCCCCAGAATTCCCACGCACCTGGAGGGCCAGTTTGCGGGGCAGACGAATGACCCGGCCGAAGCGCCCCCTGGCGATCGGCGGCGTCCGGGGTGCAGGGATGCCAGGTGGGATGCCCCTGGCTGCCCCTGGGATGGGTGCAGGACCGGGGGGCGGCGTGGCGGCGGGGCTGGGCGGTGCCGGGGGTCCGCCCGCAGGGGGGTGGCCCCGACGTGGGGGTCGGGCCACTGGCGGTGGATGGTCCACGTCGAGGTGGGCCGGCTTGAGGCGGTCTACCGAAACGCGGTCAGGAGTACCGCCGATGTCCAGGGTGAAGTGCTTCACCCCGGTCTCCAGCACGCGGAAAGGCCCGTCGTACGGGGGCCGCAGTGGTGTCCGGTGGGCATTGTGGCGGACGAAGACGTACTCCGCCGTGCGAAGCTCCGGGGCGACGTGCGTCGGTGGGTGCCCGTGGCATGCCGTTGGCACCGGGGCGAACCTCTGGGCGGTCTCTTGCAGAGCGGAGCGCTGCTGTGCCGCAGACCATGGTGCCGTGGAGTCGGGGAGGAACTCGCCCGGCACCCGCAGCGGTTGCCCGAAGACCAACTCCGCCGCAGATGCGCGCAGGTCCTCCTTGTGCGCCGTCCGGAGGCCCAGCAGGACCCAGGGGAGCCTGTCGACCCAGCCGCCGTCGCGGAGGGTGGCCCGGAGCGCGGCCTTCAATGAGCGGTGAAATCGCTCACACAGGCCGTTAGCCTGGGGGTGGTAGGCCGTGGTTCGGTGCAGCCGGACCCCGAGACCCTGCGCGACCACCCCCCAGAGCTCCGAGGTGAACTGGGGGCCGCGGTCGGACGAGATGTCTGAGGGGGCGCCGAACCGGGCGACCCAGGTGGCGATGAAAGCCTGCGCGACATCGGCCGCCGTTGTCGACGCCAAGGGCACGGCCTCCGGCCACCGGGTGGTGCGGTCCACCATGGTGAGGACGTAGGTGAAACCCCGCGAGGGGGGCAGAGGTCCCACCAGGTCCACGTGGACGTGGTCAAACCAGCGTTCCGGCACCGTGAACGGGGCCAACGGGGCCTGGGTGTGCCGGTGCACCTTGGCACGCTGGCACGCGAGGCACGTCCTGGCCCAGCCGCGGACGGCCTTCCGGAGGCCATGCCAGACGAACTTGTCGGCGATCAGCCTTTGGGAGGCCCTCGCGCCCGGGTGGGACAGGCCGTGGATGGCATCAAACACCTGGCGCTGCCAGCCCGCGGGCACGATGGGGCGAGGACGCCCGAGGGAGACGTCGCACAAGAGGGCCGCGCCCGCGCCGTCGAACGCCACTTCGGTGACGCGGAGGCCCGTGACGGCGGTCCGCAAGGCCTGGACATCGGGGTCAGCGGCCTGGTCCGCTGCCATCCGGGCATATTCGATGCCGAGGTGGACTGCGTGGGCGACGGCCCGGGAAAGGCAATCCGCCACCGGGTTGTCCTTCCCCGCGACGTGCTGGATGTCCGTCGTGTACTCGGACACGGCCGAGAGGTGACGCTGCTGCCGGGCCGACCACGGCTCGGTGACCTTGCCCATCGCGAAGATCAGCGGCTTGTGGTCGACGAAGGCAGTGAACGCACGGCCCTCGAGCAGATGGCGGAAGTGCCTGACCGCCAAGTGAAGCACGAGCAACTCGCGGTCGAAGGTAATGTAACGGCGTTCGGGCGGGCGAAGCTGCCGGCTAAAGAACGCCAGCGGTTGCCAAGCTCCACGCACCCATTGCTCGTGCACCGCGCCCACCGCGTAGTCCGAGGCATCGGTGGTGAGGGCGATCGGTGCATCGGGCGCCGGGTGCGCGAGCATGGTGGCGTTAGCCAAGGCGAGCTTCGCGCCCGTGAACGCCGTGTCCATCTGCTCGGTCCAGGTAACGTCGCCTTTGCCCGGCTTACCTCGGAGAGCTTCGTGCAGGGGGCGCAGGAGCTGGGCGATACGGGGCAGGAACCGATGGTAAAAGTTCACCATGCCCAGGAACTCCTGCAGCCCTCTGATCGTGCGGGGGCGCGGAAACCCCTTCACCGCCTCCACCTTGGCCGGCAGGGGGACGGCTCCGTGCCTGGTGACACGGTGCCCCAGAAAATCGATTATGGTGGCGCCGAACCGGCACTTTGCGGGGTTCACAATCAGGCCATGCTGGCCCAGGCGTTCGAAGAGCGTGCGGAGGTGGCGTAGGTGCTCTTCGCGGGACGCGCTGGCGAAGAGGATATCGTCCAGGTAGACATAGACAAAATCCAAGTCACGCAGGACGCTGTCCATCAGTCGCTGGAACGCCTGAGCCGCATTCTTCAGACCGAAGGGCATGCGCAGGAACTCGAAGAGTCCGAATGGCATGATGACCGCCGTCTTTGGGACGTCCTCCGGCTTGACCGGGACCTGATGGTAGCCGCGTATGAGGTCCACCTTCGAGAAGAAGGACATGCCCGCCAAACGGGCGGAAAAGTCCTGAATGTGGGGGACGGGGTAGCGGTCGGGAGTCGTGGCGTCATTGAGACGGCGATAGTCCCGCACGGTCGCCATCCCCCGCCGGGCTTCGGCACGATGTGCAGCGGCGACGCCCAAGCGCTCTCTGAGCGCCGTACGATGCCGAGTCGCTCCAGGGTAGCAAACTCCGCTTTTGCCACCGCCAGCTTCGTCGGCTCGAGGCGGCGTGCCCGGGCGTAGACCGGTGGCCCGACGGTGGGGATGTGATGGGCCACCCCGTGCTTGACGGCCCCCGCCGAGAAGGTGGGCCGCGTGAGGGCCGGGAAGCCGGCGAGGAGGCGGGTGAATGCGTCCGCTGCCGGAAGCGTACAGACCAACGTGGCCGGAACCGAACCGTTCGGCAAGCCGCTTGGCAAGCCGCTCGTTGAGCTGGGCAACGAACAAGCGAGCGAGTTGAACGTCTCGGCCTGGACAAGACGTCTGTGCTTGACGTCGACCAGGAGCCCATTAGCGCACAGGAAGTCCGCGCCAAGCAGTGCCATGGGCACGTCGGCGGTGACGAACGTCCATCGGAAAACCTGTCCTCCGAACCGCAGAGAGAGGCAGCGTTTTCCGTACGTACGGATGGGCGTCCCGTTCGCGGCAAGCAGCGCGGGGCCCACACCCGCGGCGTGTTTGTCTGACGTGCCGGCGGGAATGACACTCACCTGCGCTCCCGTGTCGCACAGGTAACGGCGCCCGGAGAAGGTGTCCGTTATGAACAGCAGGCTGCTCGAACGGTCGGCGCTCATCGCCACTATTGAGCGCCGGCCCAGGCGTTTCCCGACCTGTTGAAGGAGCATGGCGGATGACACTGCCGAGCTTCGTGGCCGAACTTGGCGTGGAACCAGCACCAGGTGGTGGAGCTGGAGGAGCGCGGCTGGCTCCGCCAGGTCGGTGGAGTTGGCGGGTTTCCCCGCGGTGGCGGTTTTCGCAGCGGCGGTGGGCGGGGCGTGGCGGCGGTCACGAGGTGCGTATCAGCATGCTGCGTATGCTGTATAAGCTGATGCTGTGGATCAGCAGCATCAGCAGCAGCATCAGCAGCATCAGCAGCAGCATCAGCAGCATCAGCCACGAGGGCCGTGACGGCCACGCCGACTCTCGCCCGCGTGTCCGAAGCGGCGAAGTACTTGTCCGCCTCGGCTGCCAATGCTCGGGGTTCCGTTAGCCCGGTCCCGACCAACGCGAGGCGAACCTGCGCTGGAAGTTGGCGACGGAAAAGCGCCCGGAATAGAGAACCGGGGGCTTCGTCGCCCAACAGTGACAGCATATGGTCCATTCGGACCGACGGGCGCGTGTCACCGAGCTCGGGGAGATCCAGGAGGCGGTCGGCCCGTGCGTCGTCCGTGAGGCCGAACGTGGCGAGGAGTAGCCGCTTGAGTGCCTCGTACTTGTGGCCGTCCGGTGGGTGGCGAAGGACGGACACAACTCGAGCGGCCGTGCCGGGCCCGAGGGAGGCGACGACGTGGCAATAGCGCGTGTCATCACAGGTGAGGCGCCGAAGCTGAAATTGGGCTTCGGCCTGGACGAACCAGACTTCGGACTGAGCCTCCCAAAATTCGGGAAGTTTGATGAAGTTGGCCATGGCAATGGCGTCGCTTGTGGAAGGATCGCTCTGGCAGATCCAACGTCAAGGGGGTCACCAGTAAAGCGCGGCGTTACGCGCACTGCTTGCGAGCAAGGAGGAAGCGGACAAGCGGTAACTTATAAGCGTCTTTATTTCAGGAGCTCACTGTAACACTGGCCCGCTCCGGGCTGCGCGCCCGGTGTTTATCATGAGGCCACGCCTACCCCTCGGGCGTGGCCACCGCCCACTTGGTGCGCGGAATGATGTCACCACGCCAGTGGGCTTTTGTGTCCGCCACAATATAGTATATATAGTCTAGTGTATATATATAGTATAGACTATAGAGTATATATGGTATATATGTGTATATATAGTATATATATGTATATATATGTATATATAGTATATATACACAGTATATATACACAGTATATATATATATATATATATATATATATATATATATTGTTGCGGATCTTGACGCCGGCCTTCTCCCCTTACCAAGAGGGGATTAGTCCCCTTGTCTTTGACTGGCCTGGCGGGACCCGGGACCTATGACGTCCCTTCCGGACAGCGCGAAATAGGGTATTAGGACTAAAGTTCGCTATTACCTAATTACTCGCGCTGCCCCGAAACGAGGAAATAAGCCCCGCACGAACCACGCGTGTTGAGACGCCGAGCGGTGCGTACACGCGATCCGTGCCGTTTAGATGGTGAACCCGGTTCTAGCGATCTTATTCGTGCCACGCTTATTCAATGGATAAATCACAAAAGCTGTCGAATTTGAAAAAGGAATAACAGGTTTATTTACACTATACAAGGATTCCAGAACAAGGGGACACAGTGCAGCCTTATACAGTCTTACTTAATACCCAGGACAAACGGGCCTGTCACACACACACACACACTCACACGGGGCTTGCAGCTGCAGGATGATGGTCCGCGCAACCAGGGATGGCTCTCGTGCAGCTCCCTCCGGTCTCCGGCTCGTCCCGTGCAGATGGTAAGAAGAGAAGGCAGGAGCTCTCCGCGTGTCGTCTTGTACGCACAAGGTTATTATGGGGCGATTTGGTAGGGTGTGGGCTCTGGCGGTTAATCACTGGCAGGCTATTACCGCGTTTACTCGCGTGGCCGAAGTAGGCGCTATTCGCCACTGGCGCATCTGGCTGCAGTCGTGTACTCGTACCGCCAACGCCTCTCCTTCTTCCCTTCTGGCGCGTACGTTATACTATGGCGAGGTACAGTTCAATGCCTCAAAGTGAGTGATGCGAGTCAAGTTCTCCTCAATCAGTCCTCTCACCAAGCCCTCTCCCAACGAGTCCTCTTCCACCAGTCGTTCAAGTCCTCTCTGTAACAAGTGCTCACAGTGCGCTCTCCTCCTCAAGTCCTGTTCAAGGGCTTTGTGCAGTGACTTATATCGGCACGCCCCGCGAACCTTCTAGAACTCACCAGACGCGCCTCTCCACGCCCTCTCATGCCATGCCGTTAGAGCCCTGATTGGCTGGTGGCTCTTACCGTCATCGCCTCTGACGCTCTGCCTTGACGCCGCCCCCACCCCGACCTCGTGCTCCTCCTTCTCAGGCCTACCTCGTGTTACTCGACTAGTGAGCGAGCAAAGGGCAGCAAACTGAGCGGGCACCCAAAGCGTAACAAACTGAGTGGGTCCGCCAAATGGGGTGCGGGATCAATTATGCCCATTGAGGTGGAATTGGAGGGTGGACGCAAAATGAACGGGACCTAAACTCATGTCTTTACACAACGCAGGTATTAGTAGGGGAAATGGCCTATACTTACACATACTATGACATAACTAATACTACAAGTGGGCCTACGTGTTGCTCGTGTGACTACCTATGGGGGGCAAACCTTTAGCCTTTAATGATCAATATGTGCAAATCTCAAAACCGTAGCACTGCCCCCCTCCCTTGCCAGACTCGTCCCCGAGTCGAACCCACACAGGTGAGAACGACCGGTTTTGAGAAAGGTTAGGGACTAGTTTTAAAATTATGTGTGACACTTAGATGTGATTTCCCTCTACATTTAATCTAACACCCTGTATGTGCCAGTTTTACAACACTAGATATGTCCCACCTACTGCGTTGTGTACTAACTAACATACTCACACCCACAGCTAACCGAATTGCGGAATTGATTCTGAAACTAAACATAAAGCCGGTGGGTAGCATGTTATTTACAACACTAAACTAATTATTTACATCTCTATAACCCAGGACCTGTTCTTTTGTGGAAAGAAATTTTGAGGGGAGAAAACAACAATGCACCAATGCACCAATACACAAAAACAGTTCACACTTCAAATGTCATATTAAAATGTCACATTTGCTGCTTGGCTGCTGTTTGGCTGCATCTTCTTGCTTCCTGCTTCGTCTTTGGTGTGCCATAATAAAAACGTAAAGGTCTTCTTTCCTGACACACCAGAATACAAGGTACAAACAGTGTTCGTTCGCCAATCTTATGGTCCATCTGCGTGACATTGACGCCACTTAAGGCCAGTGGTCCGCAGGTGCAAGGTAACGTTTGCAGCAAATGACCGCTCAGCAAAGATGCCAGGCCACAGAACGTGTGGTCCATAAGGTGTATTGGTGCAGCAAAATGCAGCAGGGGTGCCGCAAAGGTGTAGCAACGTGCCGCAGCACAGTTCAGGGTTCCTGCACACTCCCCTCCAAAATGGGTCCATGGGTGGGGAGGAAGACAAAACACAGTTAGCAAAGGAAAGGACGCAAAGGTACACATCAATACGAGGCAATGCAACATGAGGGGTGCGGGAGAGCGAGCGGAGCAAGCTCGTCCCTAGCCGTTCGTAACCCCCCATGTCAGCCTACACTAACCTTGCCCCTCCCTGTATTTACACTTTACAAATTGGTCACTACGTCTTGTCTCCAATATCCCCCTCTAAACCAAATTCGTCTTCCAATCCCCCCCAAGAAGGAAGAGATGGAATACCCACAATGTCTCATCACGTCATTATGCGTCTTTACCATCCAAATAGTTCAAAAAACCTGGTGTGGAGTCCGTCTCCCTTGGTGAGTGCATGTGGATGGTGGGAAGAGATTTCTCATCCTACCTATCCTCTAATATCATTAACTCAGTTACACTAACCGGGGTCTTGCCCTGCCAAATCAATTGGCCATCGTTACACTATGTGGTTCTAAAAACCAATTCCCATTGACCCACCCTGTGGTGCCTTCCAAATTTGAGTCTCACTCCCCAAATTTTCTTACTGTGCCTTTGCACAATTTCGGGGCTGGGTCATGTGGCTCCACCAGCAGGTCTATCTACCTGCACACCTCCGCCACTGAAGTCGCCACCCGAGCTTACCATGCTCCTTGCGACTACCCTAAATCTGGGAAGGCCCCTCCTCGCTCTCTCACCGCTCTGATGCCCTCTCTGGCATTGGGCTACCCGGGTCCTTCCCTAGGATCCTCAGGCCCCACTGAACCCTACTCTGACTGGCTCCCAGAGCCTATCTGCGGCCTCACCTGGCCGACAGACTACCAGTGGCGGAGTGCCCCAACAACCATACGCACCAACAAAGCCCACACGCCCAGCCATTCCACAGACTCATGTACCCATCTAAGCACTTCCTTGCTACTACCTGCACAACAGGTGTCAATATCCAGCAATTTACCTAAACCCTCTACCTAACTTTAAGCTACCCTCCCCGGGTATTCATGAAGGGGTCCATCTTCCCCCATTCACTCCTTCGCACCATGCATTCCACACCTTCTACGTCACACCAATCATTCCACACCACTCATTCCACACCATTTATTCCACACACCTGTTCTCCACTTGCACCCCATGCAAGTCAATTCACTCAACACAATTCCATTCATCCTCAATACACCACTTATACACTACTACATACACACAGCATCATCTAACTAACTACTTCCTTCTAATACTCGTGCTTTCCCGTCTTCCCTTACACTAAGCACACCCCTCGTCATTACCATCCATCTAATCTCTCTACGTCCCCTCTACCTGTACCAAAGTCACTACTTAAATCTCGTCCCTACTGTCATTTCTAAATCCCTAGCAATTATCCTAGCCCGCCCTCGGCTAGTTTACACTGCCACCCCATAATCTAGTGCTCATTTGCCCCCAAATGGAGTGGTAAAGCTACCATTCGCCAACACTATGGCTAACTGTCCACTCCACTCGAGCCTCTCCGTGCGGCAATACATTCTCATCATCACAGCTCGGCTTCGCAAAGCCGAGCAATGCATACGGGTGGTTGGTCTCCTGTTGGTTGGGTCCGTCCGGCATTTTCGATTCAGGGGATGAGGTTTTGTTGGACCAAGGTTCCATGCGCCATCCCTGCGCGGGGCCTTTCGGTCCCCTACACGGTGGCCCAGCCTCCCCCAGTCGGAGCACCGCGCCTGCCAGGGGGTGAAGCTCTGACCTCTCCTACCCCTCCTCGAACCGTGCCGATCGCCTTTCCCGCCAAGGCGCGGCACCGACCATACAGGGCGGGGCCCGGCACGAATCGTGCACACCGCCGCGGCAACGATCCCCGCCGGTCGCCGCAACACACAAAGCACACCACGCACCGAGAGCTCGTGTCGGCTATCCGTCGCCCTAAACGCTGCCCCGGTCTGGGTCGATGGTTGAGCCGCATTCTCACACCCACACGCGACCCGTTCCTTTCTTGCACATCGAGGCGCTCCAGCGCCTCCCATACACTCCCTGCATTCGGTTACCGCATGCTCTCGTGCATTCTCTTTCCTTGCACACTCAGGTGCACACCACTCAGGCGCACTCATACCGTTCGCACACTCCATTATTACACATCCTCGTGCACACCCTGGCTCATACCACTCCCACACTCCATTACACACTCGGCCATCGCACACCCTCGCGCACACTCTTTTGTTACACCCTAAGTAACACCCACGGGTGTGCACTCTCCCGGTACACACCCAATCAGCACACACCTACCCACGGGTGTGCACTCTCCTGTCGCACACCCAATCACACGCTCTGGTGTGCATCCTCTCTCACTCTTGGCCATCGCACACTCTGTATTGCACTCTGTCTCACACTCTTCCCACATACACTCCGTTGTGCATTCTTCCTCGCACTCTGTAACACACTCTCCTGTTACACACTCGCGTTTCGGTGCCGTTCGCACACGCGCGCCATTCGCTCTCACACATCGCACCACGGACCTTCCACGAGGGCCCGGGTTACGTCGCGATCCCAAGCGCACCAAAAATCTTTTCGCGCCAAACATTTTCGCGCCATACACGCTCCTACTCACCTTCGGGATTCTCTTCTCCGCCAACCGCACCTGCAAACTTTCATTTGGGTTAGGCAGCACGACATCACGATGTGAATACAGACTTTGCACATATTCTATCACCATCTCCGATTTAATTTCTGCTTCTGCCGTCTCTTCGTCCCCAATTTCCACTATAATTTATTTTTATTTTTCTAGCCCAACGACCGCCGGCACGCTTAAAATTTTCTCTTCCAATCCGGCGGCCGTCGGCTTTTCCACACCCCGAATCGCGATTTCTAGACCATCGGTCAACTTGGCTGCGCTCTGCTCTAGCTCGCTTTCCCTGCGTTCCTCACATCGCGTTACCCCGTCGCGTACCAATGCGACCTTCCCGCTCGACCTGCGCCTTATGTCCCCCCCCCCCCCCCCCATCTTTTTTATTAACTCGCCTCGGGTGTCCATTTTGCTTTCCAGCCCGTTTTTCACCTCTTCCAATTGATCCCCCATCTGTTTTATGTCCCGGGTGGATTTGTCCCCCATTTCCTTCAATTGACCCCCCATTTTGTTTTCCAACCCTTTTATTTCCTGGGTGGATTTGTCCCCCAATTCTTTCAATTGGCCACCCATGTTGTTTTCCAGCCCCAATAACCCATCTTTCATTTGTGTTTCCAATCGCTCTCCCATTCGGCTCATTTCCCATTTCGACTCTGTCATGCACGCCCTGATTTGTGCCATAAGAAGGTCCATATCTATTGGCGCTGTGGGCTCGGCTCTCGCCGCCACGTGCGAGGCGCCGCCATTTTCTTCCCCTACGACCGGCCCTTCATTAATGTTCTCCTCCATTTCTCCCAATTCTTCCCAGGGGTCCTGGGTTATTAATTCTTCTCCCTCTACCTCATCATTTACCCCCACCGGCATTCGACCGCTTTGGCTAGCCATGGCACAAATTTAATTTAAATGCTAATAACTAAATTTCGGTCGCTCGTCATTTTCGAGTGCATTAAGCACACTTCGGGTCCCAATCCAAACTCCTGACAGCAAATGTTGCGGATCTCGACGCCGACCTTCTCCCCTTACCAAGGGGGGATTAGTCCCCTTGTCTTTGACTGGCCTGGCGGGACCCAGGACCTATGACGTCCCTTCCGGACAGCGCGAAATAGGGTATTAGGACTAAAGTTCGCTATTACCTAATTACTCGCGCTGCCCCGAAACGAGGAAATAAGCCCTGCACGAACCACGCGTGTTGAGACGCCGATCGGTGCGTACACGTGATCTGTGCCGTTTAGATGGTGAACCCAGTTCTAGCGATCTTATTCGTGCCACGCTTAGTCAATGGATAAATCACAAAAGCGGTCGAATTGGAAAAAGGAATAACAGGTTTATTTACACTATACAAGGATTCCAGAAAAAGGGGACACAGTGCAGCCTTATACAGTCTTACTTAATAACCAGGACAAACGGGCCCGTCACACACATACACACACACACACACACACACACACACACACACACACACACACACACACACACACACACACGGGGCTTGCAGCTGCGGGATGATGGTCCGCGCGTCCAGGGATGGCTCTCGTGCAGCTCCCTCCGGTCTCCGGCTCGTCCCGTGCAGATGGTAAGAAGAGAAGGCAGGAGCTCTCCGCGTGTCATCTTGTACGCACAAGGTTATTAGGGGCGATTTGGTAGGGTGTGGGCTCTGGCGGTTAATCACTGGCAGGCTATTACCGCGTTTACTCGCGTGGCCGAAGTAGGCGCTATTCGCCACCGGCGCGTCTGGCTGCAGTCGTGTACTCGTACCGCCAACGCCTCTCCTTCTTCCCCTCTGGCGCAAACGTTATACTATGGCGAGGTACAGTTCAATGCCTCAAAGCAAGTGATGCGAGTCAAGTTCTCCTCAATCAGTCCTCTCACCAAGCCCTCTCCCAACGAGTTCTCTTCCACCAGTCGTTCAAGTCCTCTCTGTAACAAATGCTCACAATGCACTCTCCCCCTCAAGTCCTGTTCAAGGGCTTTGTGCAGTGACTTGTATAGGCACGCCCCTTGAACCTTCTAGAACTCACCACACGCGCCTCTCCACGCCCTCTCATGCCATGCCGTTAGAGCCCTGATTGGCTGGTGGCTCTTACCGTCATCGCCTCTGATGCTCTGCCTTGACGCCGCCACCACCCCGACCTCGTGCTCCTCCTTCTCAGGCCTACCTCGTGTTACTCGACTAGTGAGCGAGCAAAGGGCAGCAAACTGAGCGGGCAGCCAAAGCGTAACAAACTGAGTGGGTCAGCCAAATGGGGCGCGGGATCAATTATGCCCATTGAGGTGGAATTGGAGGGTGGACGCAAAATGAACGGGACCTAAACTCATGTCTTTACACAACGCAGGTATTACTAGGGGAAATGGCCTATACTTACACATACTATGACATAACTAATACTTCAAGTGGGCCTACGTATTGCTCGTGTGACTAACTATGGGGGGCAAACCTTTAGCCTTTAATGATCAATATGTGCAAATCTCAAAACCGTAGCAATATATATATATATGTATATATATGTATATATATATATATATATATATATATATATATATATATATATATATATATAGATATATATATATATATATATATATATATATATATATATATATGTGTGTTGTTACGGCGGCTGGTTCGGGGCTACCATGAGAGGGTTAGCCCCACTCGCTCCCGAACTTACCGGACCTGAAGCTGCCGCACACGAATACCTTAGTACCTCGGCAGGTTTATAAGCAACTATGAATGCCAATTGGTCCGTCACGCGATACCAGCATCCTACCGTCTGATGTCACCGTTTACCTGCATCAATTGACTTGTCCAATCGGGAACGTACCTTCCGGCAGTGTATCAATTGTTGCCTTGGATGGTAATATGGGTGGCCGAGATACCGCTTAATACCCGCCGGGCCGATTAATGAGCCAATGACGTGGGAAAGAACCTCCCACCTTCTCTAGATGCGAACAGCACTAGACCAATGAAGGAAAGGACATTCGTGAACAGTTGTAAAGGAAAACTTCAACAAATAATTTATTTACAAGTATTTATAAGCACAAGGATCATGCGGATTGTGGGGAGGGACTTGAAGGCATTAATGTTCAGGGGCAGGGGGCACGCAAAGGCTTCAATGGGGGAAAGCTAGATCAATATTTACAAACAGTCGCTGGTGTACAGAGTACAGCGAAACTTAAAAATAGCAGAGCAAAATGGAAGAGAAGCAGAAACTTAACTTAACCTATGCCTTATGATGATAACTACGATTAAACAAGACATGGGGCCACATCAGACATTCTCGGAGGGGGAAACAAACGTCGGGAGTGAAGGCCGTGTGGGGGGCATGGTCTCCCGCTTAGCGGACGGAACCAGTCGTTGTTCCCTAACCCAACACTAAGGGAGGGGGAGTGAATGGGAGGAATACTGGTGGAGGTTAAGGGTGTAGCTGTGTAGTGCACATGTTTTGGCCCCCAATTTGTTCAGTGCTCCTCCACCCCAAGGCTCACAGCTCGTGTCACCAATGCAGGCGATACGCAGGCAAAGGGCAGGCACCAACACGATCACGGGCAGGCAAAGGCAGTCACCAACATGAGCACGGGCAAGCACAGGCAGTCACCAACATGAGCACCACACAGAAATCAGGCAAAGTCCAGCAGGCAGGCCGAGGGAGAGCTAGAGAGAGAGCCTGAGGCCTTTTAGTAAGGTCCTGGCGAGGGTGGGGCCACTCTAGAAAGTTATTTGGCCTGCTGATTGGTGTGCCGTCACGTTGCCCTGCCCCCACTAGCCATCCAGAATGTTCGAGAGAGTTCCTCAGGCACTGATTGGTGCCCTGTCGCTCCTCGTCACCAGCCTTCTTGAAGGTCCATGTGCAGATCCTAAGCCCTGATTGATCGCTGCTCTGCCCCACTGGCCCTTCATAGCCAGATGCCGTCATTCGGTCCTGTCGGCCGGTGTACCGAACGGTTCTCTCTCAATCACTATTGGGACACCCACCGTCCACATCACAAGCACAGAGTGGATACCGCTGCCTCCCATTGGCTTTCAGGGATGAACGGAGCATCCAGACAGGTCGCTAATAGCCAATTAATGCCTGCGATAAAGGCTGTCGCTTTTGAGTGAGCCAACCAGGTGTGGAATCAAAGTCGTGTGTCATGAAAATGCATGTTACTTCAACAAGAAAATGAAACCAAGGGAAAATAAAAAGTGTATGAATACAAGGTCCACTCCATCCTCCCACTCGGGTCCGCCAAATCTCGGACCCCTCTTGGTTTTTCCATTCCAGAATTCCCCGTGGTTTTTCCATTCCAGGAATTCCCAACAGATTATTCCTCAATGAAGCCATTAAAAAGCCAGTTGCCACATATATTGTCATACTTGGTTGAATATACAAATGCTCATCGTGCTAAACTAAATACTTGCACACAAATCTCGCACATCGCTTGCAGAAGTCAAACTGATCAGATGATGATCACCTCACCACGTGATCATTCATTCGGAAATTGTCGAATAGTTTAGTTTTGATGAATCGATGTCATTCAAAAACATTTAAAATAGTCCTCTACAAAGTTTACCAGGTAATAATAGTTCATCTCACCACATATTAAATCGGTCTATAATATGGACCCCACAAAAGGCAGCAAACATCCATGGGGGTAGGGAAGAAATTGTGGTTTCACCGTTAAGGTCATATAATTAACAAAGGGTCAACCAATCAATATCGAGTTATTCAGACTTTAGCAAAACATCAAGAAGATTGATGTTTAGAGATGTAGCGAAACTTCACCCAGGAGTGCAACATGGCAACGATGGCCCAAACGGCCGCATTTCCTTGTTTGAGGTGTTGTGGGATCGTGCGACAACAACTTACACACGGTGTAGTCCCATGAAAACTGGGGAAATATCTTTTATCAATTTCCATTGAACATAATCCCTGGTGTTGGGCTAGCGGCTAGGGTGCCGGCTTAGGATAAAAAATTAAAAAATACCAAGGATCCTGGGTTCGAATCCCAGTCGTTCGAATCCCAGTCGATCGCTGAATTAACGATCCAAGGGGGTTGACTCAGCCTGTACATACCTTCCGAGGTCGGCTAATTGAGTACCAGTTCACTGGTAATTCCCTGGTTGTCGTTAAAGGCAGCAAAAAGGGCTGGCGTCAGGAAGGGCATCCGGCCGTAAAACATTGCTTCAAATAGGGGACCGAAAAACAACAACAACCACGGTTCCCGAAAAAGGCCAACCCCTGCTTTGCAGGGAAAAATGGCCTCTAAAGGTGGTTATTTTTAAAATTTATTTGGAACCATAGCCTGGTGTTGCCTTATCGGTTAGGGTGCCGGCTTGGGATCCTAGGATCCTGGGTTCGTAATCCCGATCGATCGCTGAATTAACGCCAGGGGGATTGACTCAGCCTGTCATCCTTCCGAGGTCGGCAAATTGAGTACCAGCTTGCTGGGATGAATGATCACGGTGTGTACCCCGGTTTAGAATAGGTACACCGTATCTCTGCGCATCGTAAGAGGCGACCAAGGGTTGGCATCAGGAAGGGCATCTGGCCATAAAAACATTGCCTCAAACAGGGAACCATGATTGTCATGGGGCCCGCAAGGCTAACCCCTGCTCTAGCGGGGAAAATGACCTTAAAACGATCATTCATTCATTCATTCATTCATATTCGGAATATAAATACTGAAATGCAATTGGTTCGATTCCTTACAGCAATTGGTTCGATTCCTTACAAATAATTCACCCTCGAATACCAGGCCGAAGTGCTGACTCATGAGAACCAAGCTCTGCCCCTCTCCTCGCCGAATGGCCTGGATTGGATGGATCTGCGTTATTTTTTGTTTAAAAATCGATTTTATGGGAAATTGCATTTTTATCCTCGCTAGATGGTCCGTTTGTTTGTCTGTCCTACCGCACAGAACGTGAGAATGTGCTTTAATTACATTAGACCCTTTAGAACCCGAAGACCCTATAAAAGCCCGAAGACCCTTTACAACACGAAGACCCCTAAAACTCTAAATACCCTTTAAGATCCGCAAACCCCTTAAGAGCCTTTAGAAACCTAAGACCCTTAATAATAATAATAATAATGCATTTATTTTATATAGCGCTTTTCAGGAAGCCCAAAGACGCTTAAGACGCCTTAAAACTCCAAGGACCCCAAAGACTCCTTAAGACCTCTCTTAAGACCCCTAAACCCTTTAAGACCTATAAAACCATTAAGACCCTTTCGAGCCTTTGGAACCCTAAGACCCTTAAGACAACTAGGACCCATAAGATCCCTAAGACTCTGTAGAACCATAAGTCCCTTTAAGATACTATAGTCCCTTTAGACTCCTAAGACCCTTTGAAACCCCTAAGACTCTTTAGACAATTATGTCCCTTTAGACCCTAAATTACACCCTTGAGACTCCTTCGACCTTTTAAGACCCTTCAGACACTTTAGACCATTTCGACCGTTCAGACCATTTTGACCCTATAGACCCATTTAGATGTTTTCAAACCTTTCACCCTTTATACCTTTACAACTTTTCAGACCTTTGACCTTCCCACATTTACAACTAGACCATTAAGACCTTTCATTTACAATCAACGACCTTTCATTCACCACATCCTTCCATTTATTTGCCAAACTCTTTCTTAGCTCTTTCACGAGCCTCGATTATGTATACACAAAAA
>NC_136267.1:21864964-21904964 GCF_964187855.1 Myxine glutinosa | reverse complement strand
ATTATATTGTGGAAAATTAAAGATTTCAAATAAACCTATTTAAAGTGTATTCGCACATAACTAATTTTAAAAAACGAAGAAATATCTCTCGGTAATTTCCTGAAACATATTTTACTTCCGGCTAATAATGTTGAATTAAATAAAAACGAAGAAATATATGTCGGCATCATTGTTGACGTTTTTGTGACGACTGTCATCAAACGAAAAAGTAATATATCTTAACGGAAAAGCAAAAGCGAATTTTTAATATATATCGACACGTTGCCGTCGGTGTCATGTTGGGCGGTGTATGATACACCATGACGCGATTTTTAAAAATATATCTCTGCATTTTCCCGCGTGTGTGGAATGTTCTCAATTATTGCTGACACCGAGTCCAAAACCATCGATAAAAATGAAATCATATGGTGAGTTAGATTGGAGATAAAGGCGTGAGAGAGACTCAATGGCCTTGAAGTTGAAGTTACAGGCGTTTGAGAATTCATTTCGTTCTATAAACGGCAACTTTCATTGGATTTCCTTCCCGTTTTTTTTCAACCGAGTCGAAAACTATGTTAGCGACTGTGAAAAATGAAATGATATATCGAAATTTTTAATATGTATCGACACGTTGCCGTCGGTGTCATGTTAGGCGGTGTATGATACACCATGACGCGATTTTAAAAAATATATCTGCATTTTCCCGCGTGTGTGGAATGTTCTCAATTATTGCTGACACCGACTCTAAAACCATCGATAAAAATGAAATCATATGGTGAGTTAGATTGGAGATAAAGGCGTGAGAGAGACTCAATGGCCTTGAAGTTACAGGCATTTGAGAATTCATTTCGTTCTATAAACGGCAACTTTCATCGGATTTTCTTCTCGTTTTTTTTCAACCGAGTCTAAAACTATGTTAGCGACTGTGAAAAATGAAATGATATATCGAATTTAAAATAGATATCGACACATTGCCGTCGGTGTCATGTTGGGCGGTGTATGATACACCATGACGCGATTTTAAAAAATATATCTCTGCATTTTCCCGCGTGTGTGGAATGTTTGTGGAAAATTAAAGATTTCAAATAAACCTATTTAAAGTGTATGCGCACATAACTAATAAAAAAAACGAAGAAATATCTCTCGGTAATTTCCTGAAACATATTTTACTTCCGGCTAATATGTTGAATGAAATAAAAACGAAGAAATATATGTCGGCATCATTGTTGACGTTTTTGTGACGACTATCATCAAACGAAATAGTAATATATCATAACGGAAAAGCAAAAGCGAATTTTTAATATATATCGACACATTGCCGGCGGTGTCATGTTGGGCGGTGTATGATACACCATGACGCGATTTAAAAAAATATATCTCTGCATTTTCCCGCGTGTGTGGATTGTTCTCAATTATTGCTGACACCGAGTCTAAAAGTAAAACCATCGATAAAAATGAAATCATATGGTGAGTTAGATTGGAGATAAAGGCGTGAGAGAGACTCAATGGCCTTGAAGTTACAGGCCTTTGAGAATTCATTTCGTTCTATAAACGGCAACTTTCATCGGATTTTCTTCCCGTTTTTTTTCAACCGAGTCTAAAACTATGTTAGCGACTGTGAAAAATGAAATGATTTATCGAATTTGATTTGAAATAAAACTGGGGGAGAGCAAGACACCACGGGCCTACAAAACAGGACTCAAAGCTATGCGAGTTAATAAAATGGTGGATATTTGTTTATAGCCACTCCCAGAATGGGTGGAGCTATGGGTGGAGCTACTCTGCAAACCGAGTAAGCCACACCCCGGACAGACACCCAACAGATAGACAGACAGACAGACAGACAGAATCATCTACGGCTATTATAATATAGATATATATATATATATATATATATTGTTACGGACCGCGGATAAGATGTTGTTTGCCGAGCGGATGGCACCGCGGCCGAACAGTTACCCCGACTAACCCGATTCCCGAACGTTGGCCGGATCGCGCCACAGATATTCAATAAGGAAAAGACAAAGGCGACACGGATGTGAAGAAGAAGAAGAGGACAAAAAAAAGGTTGGCAATACTACTAAATTTATTCCTATTATTTACACGCTCAAAGTAACCAAGGAAGAAGGAAAGATAAGAAAATAATATACAGAAGAATCAGAGACACAGTGAAACGCTAGCTTATACAAACTTAATTCACCCAAGGACAGAACAAACAAAACAAACTCACGTACACAAGAAGGATGGAAAGGCAGGAGGTGGATGGCTGGAGGGAAAGGAAGGTCCAAAGATGCCGCAGCACGATCGGCGCGTTTGGCAGCCGCCGTTCCTTCGCGGCCCCGCTCAAAACTGCCGTCCAGGCCCCAAGCTGCGGTTACTGAAGCTGCTGTTGTTGAAGCTGCTGTGTTGCTGCGTGGACGTCGCATGCTTCCTCCAGGCTTCTTGCTGTTAACTCCTTTTTTGGTCCAACTTTGGCGAGCAAGGCGACGAATATCAGGCTTTGTGCTTCCCTGGATGTTATTTTCCAGTACCTTGCGCGCGCGCTTTTTATAGCGCCTCTGGCGATCAAGCCGCCGGCCTTTTGGACACACCCCTTGGTGAGCTTGCTTCGGCCCTGATTGGTGAGCACAGGCCTCTGGCTCCGCCCTTGATGATGATGGGCGGGCACGCCCTTCTTCCCCGAGCTGAGCACATGTTCAATGGTGGTTTTGGAGGGGATGTAATTGGCAATCGAGGCTTGGCAATGACGAAAGGGGATGTAGCTGGAAATGGAGATTTTGGGAATGGGAATGAAGAATGAAGGGAATCTATCTTATTTCACTTGGTGCAATGGAGTGTCATCTTAATGGAAGACAAGGCCTTACCCTAATACACATAATAAAGATATAACTATTGAACAGGGGTATCTATGATTGGCTGACGTGATTGTTTATGACCTAATTATTGGACGCCCTTTGACCTTTATACAACACTGGAGTGAGGAGGGTACAGAATAATGCAATATTTCACAACAATTTACTATACAATACAACACAATAAAAAAAACACAATCCTCATATCCGCAACACTGCACCCTCCTCCTCTTAGGCACGTCCCGGGCCTATAACTTTAATTTAGTGTGACACGTAGGTGTAGTTCCCTCTACTTTTAACCTGACCCTGAGTGCGACAGTTTTAAAACATAAATAAATATGTCCCGCTGCTCCATTGCACCCTACCTAACAGACACGCCCACAGCTAACCGAATTGCGGAATGGTCTTCAAACTATACATTTACGGTGGGGATCATTATTTACAATGGCTTTACTTTATTTACAAAACGTAACCCAGGACCTGTGATTGTTCTTTCTGGGGGGAGACAGTCTGCTCTGCATTGACGCACCATGAAAGCACCCAAAACGCACCAACACACCCTCAAGCACCAATCAGTGCACAGTCATCACTGTTCATGAAAATAAAAACAACAACCCCTAACCCTGCATGTGGTCTCTTGCTCTTCGGCTCCCTCTGCTGGCTATTATTATTTTCCTGGTGTTGTCATCTTCCTTTGCTGGCGGCCTATTTGCACTGTTTAAATGCACCCAACGTGTCCATTTTTATTTATTTTATTTATGGCCCACAGGGCAGACTAGTGTGGTTCACCCGTGGGGCATCGGTGCCCTGTGATCAAGGTCCGCCAGCAAGATTTCGGGCCTTCATGGCCGGTTCCAGCAGAGGGGCCATGCCCCAACCCATGGGGTCCATAAGTGGTGCTCGGCCACAGACGTGTGGTCCATAATGTGGTGCATCGATGCAGACAGCTGTGGTTGCGAGAGGTTCGGGCGCACAATGGCCGACTCACGCACGCTCCCCTCGGCGCCCAATGGCGCACAGGTCCTCATGTGGGAGACAAAAGGGGGGGAAAGACAGATGAGCGAGGGGTAAGGTCACAAGGGTACACATCAATAAGGCAATGCAAGGTGAAGTGCGTACGGAGAGCGAAGTGAGAAAGCTCGTCCTTACCGTACATCACCCCCCACCCCCCCATCACCTACACGACCCTTGCCCTTACCCCATATGTACAAAATCTACACATTTACAAATTCGTCACTACTGTCACGTCTCCCCATATTTCCCCTGTACCAAATTCGTTCCCACAATCCCTCTAATCAAAATTTGCCATCACCCAATTCATCATCACTCCTCATAAGGAGGAAGAGATGGAACATCAAGGCACAATGTCACACCCACGTCATGATGCGTCTCACAATCCAAACATTTGCATCAAAAATAATAAAACAACCTGGCATGGTGTGGAGGTACGTCATCCCAGGTGAGTGGATGTAGATGGTGCAAGGAGATTTTCATCCTAGCTACTTTCTAAATGACTTTAATACACTTTACACTACCCGGGGTCTTTCCCTGCCAATCCATTGGCCATCTTACACTATGGGTTCTAAAAACCAATTCCCATTGACCAAACTGTGGTGCTTCTCAATTTGGGGTCTCACTCCCCTGATTCAACTCCCTGTGCCCTTGCACAATTTCAGGGCTGGGTCGTGCAGCTCTCCCAGCAGGTCTACCCACCTGCACACCTCCACCACTGTAGTTGCCTCCAAGCTTACCTGCTCCTTACCTAACCTATCTAACTGGGGAAGGCCCCTCCTGGCTCTGTCACCCCTCGGTGCCCTCTGGCACTGGGCTACCCTGGTCCGTCCTCCGGATCCTCGGGCCCCATCCACAACAACTCTACCGGCTCCCAGAGCCCACCTGCGGCCTCACCTGGCCGACATCCTCACAGTGGTGGAGTGCCCAACCAACTACACACACTAACAGGCTACACACCCAGCCATTTCCACAACACTAATGCACCCATCACTACACTCCTGTGCAACTACCCGCACCACAGATGCCAATATCCAACCACAATTTACCTGTACCCTCTACCTAACTCTTAGACTACCCTCCCCGGGTATTCGTGATGGGGGTCCAATAATGGTCCATCCTCCTTTCCCCCATCCACACCTTCGCACCATCCACTCCACTCCACAGTTTCTACCATACTCACTCCACGACCATCCATTCCCATACTCCATATATTCCATAATCCATATATTCCATACCATTTATTCCATACAACCATTCTCCATTCACCTGTTGTTGCACACCTGTGCAATCACACCTGGTGCCACCTGCACCCTCCTTCCTCCCTGGACCATTTGGTCAGCACAATACACATCACCATCACTCACTCAAACACTGCTCCATACACCTGCTCAGTTGCACACCTGTGCAATCACACATGTTCCTCACACACTTTTCACAATACACTTCTGAATACACCTCCAACACTCACACGGCATCATCTGAACTACCTGTTGCCCTGCTAACTTAGTGCTCCCCGTCTTCCCTTTAAACTAAGCACATACCACGTCATTATCATCCACTCTAATCTACCTGCGTCCCCACTACAGGTGTCATTGTCACTAACTAATCTTAACGTTACCTATTGTCATCTTCTCTAGATCCCTACACATTATCCAAACCCTCCCTCGGCGAGCTTACACTGCCATAAACCCCATAACCTAGTGCTCCTTTGCCCCCGCTGTGAGAGATGGCAAAGTTGCCATCCCACCACATCGGGTATCTCTCACTACCAATTTTGCTCTCCAAATTCCAACCAATCAAAAATTTTCCAATTACTGCCAATTCTATTCACTTTTCTAAATTTCGGATCAAAAACACTATCAGTATCATCATCATCGTCCACTATATCCTAGGCTCGGTGCGTCATGACATCATTAAACTCGGCTTCGTAAAGCCGAGCAATGAATTCGGGTGGTTTGGCCGCCTGTAGTTGGATGCGTCCGGCATTCACGACTCTGGGGAGGAGGCATGCTCGGGCCGAGGTTCCACGCATCATCGCGGCTCGGTACCTTACGGTCCCGGGCCCGATGACTGAGGCTCGCCCGGTCGGAACCCCGTCCCCGCGAGGGGGCACCATTCCGCTCCCTCCCACTCGCCCTTGAACCGGGCCGGTCGCCTCGCCCGACAAGGACCTGGACTCGACCGTGCGGGGCGGGGCCAAGCCCGAATCGGCAACGACGCTTCGAAGAGAAGCGACGCAGTATCGATCCGCGCCGGGCCTGGCATCCAACAAAGCGCACCGCGCCCCGAGTGCTCGCATCGGCTATCCGTCGCCCTAAACGCTAACCCGTTCAACGTCGATGCTTCACTTGCATACGCGACCCGTTTCACACACACAAAACCTGGCGTTCCAACGCCTCCAGTGCATCCCACACACTCCGTCCATTCCACCGACGCACTCCCTGTTACACACCACACCTCTCGCGCACACTCGCCGTTCGCACACTCCCTCGGTACGTACTCCGTACCACTCACCATGGGCGTGCACTCTGGCATCCACCCACTAACGCGCTCACATGGGCTCTCCCACACCCGCGCCATGACCAACTCAGGTGTGCTTCCTCGCACACCCTCGACCATTCCAAGCGTGCATTCTCGCACCCGCTCCACCAACAACTCACTCTCCGGGTCACTCTCACCCTCGCACGTACACTCCGTATCGCTCTCACTCCCTGTGTCACACTCCGTACACCCCGACGTGCATTCTCGCTCGCACTCGGTATCACACTCGTGCTTCATAACATGCTCACCCCTTGACGCACACTTTTTTTTCACTCGCATGCTATTTCCACTCACACCGGACCCTTCACCAACGCCCGGGTGCCATATTGACCCCAATCGCCTGACTATTCTCTTCTCGCCAAACCCCCTTTTACAAAATCTCCCGGCACCACATGCAGCCCGTCTCACCTTCGGGGTTCTTCTTCCTCCCTGCACCAACATCTGCAAATCTTTATAAGGATTAATGAGCACAGCATCGTGATGTGAGCAGGGACTTTGCACATTTTCCATTTCTCCCTGCAATTCCAGGGCTACCTCCGTCATCTCTTCAATTTTAATTCCCAGCACTTCTTTTTCTTTATTCATCACGATGACCGCTGGCTTTATTAAAATTCCCTCTTCTACCTCAACGGTCGCCGGCTGCCCCATACCTCAACGGTCGCGATTTCTACCTCTGTCATTTTACCCGCTCTTTTCTCCACTTCGCCCAACCAGCGCTTCTCGCCCCGCTTTACCTCGTCGTGCACCCCTGGGACCTTTTCGCCCAACCTGCGGTCTCTGTCCCTCTCCGCTTCCCTTACCTCATATGCGACTCTGTCCCTCGCCATTTCCTCAGTTATTTCTTTAATTTGGTTTCCCAATCGCTCACCCATTTTTTTCATATACCCCATCATCTGCGCCGCGAAGAGGTCCAATTTCCCCAGCGCTGCGGTCTCGGCTGCCGCAGCGCCACCATTTTGTGCATCTTCAACCACGTGCGCGAGGGCGCCATTTTGTGCGCCTGACACCTCCTCAACCACCTCCTCATTGCTCTCCTCCATTACTCCCAAATCCTCCCCGGGGTCCTGGGTCGATTCTACCCCCCCTAACTCTACCCCCACCAGCATCCGATCGCCTTGACTATCCATGGCACGACTCAATTTGGGATGTTATAACAAAATTTCGGCCGCTCCAAATTTTGACCAAATTTTTTTTTCTAGATGTTTTAAAAATTTGGTTCGGGCCTCGTATCTCACTCCCAGACACCAATTGTTACGGACCGCGGATAAGATGTTGTTTGCCGAGCGGATGGCACCGCGGCCGAACAGTTACCCCGACTAACCCGATTCCCGAACGTTGGCCGGATCGCGCCACAGATATTCAATAAGGAAAAGACAAAGGCGACACGGATGTGAAGAAGAAGAAGAGGACAAAAAAAAGGTTGGCAATACTACTAAATTTATTCCTATTATTTACACGCTCAAAGTAACCAAGGAATAAGGAAAGATAAGAAAATAATATACAGAAGAATCAGAGACACAGTGAAACGCTAGCTTATACAAACTTAATTAACCCAAGGACAGAACAAACAAAACAAACTCACGTACACAAGAAGGATGGAAAGGCAGGAGGTGGATGGCTGGAGGGAAAGGAAGGTCCAAGGATGCTGCAGCACGATCGGCGCGTTTGGCAGCCGCCGTTCCTTCGCGGCCCGCTCAAAACTGCCGTCCAGGCCCCAAGCTGCGGTTACTGAAGCTGCTGTTGTTGAAGCTGCTGTGTTGCTGCGTGGACGTCGCGTGCTTCCTCCAGGCTTCTTGCTGTTAACTCCTTTTTTGGTCCAACTTTGGCGAGCAAGGTGACGAATAGCAGGCTTTGTGCTTCCCTGGATGTTATTTTCCAGTACCTTGCGCGCGCGCTTTTTATAGCGCCTCTGGCGATCAAGCCGCCGGCCTTTTGGACACACCCCTTGGTGAGCTTGCTTCGGCCCTGATTGGTGGGCACAGGCCTCTGGCTCCGCCCTTGATGACGATGGGCGGGCACGCTCTTCTTCCCCGAGCTGAGCACATGTTCAATGGTGGTTTTGGAGGGGATGTAATTGGCAATCGAGGCTTGGCAATGACGAAAGGGGATGTAGCTGGAAATGGAGATTTGGGGAATGGGAATGAAGAATGAAGGGAATCTATCTTATTTCACTTGGTGCAATGGAGTGTCATCTTCATGGAAGACAAGGCCTTACCCTAATACACATAATTAAGATATAACTATTGAACAGGGGTATCTATGATTGGCTGACGTGATTGTTTATGACCTAATTATTGTACGCCCTTTGACCTTTATACAACACTGGAGTGAGGAGGGTCCAGAATAAAGCAATATTTCACAACAATTTACTATACAATACAACACAATAAAAAAAACACAATCCTCATATCCGCAACAATATATATATATATATATATATATATATATATATATATATATATATATATATATATATATATATATATATATATAGTTACGGGCGTCAGGAATGAGGGCCTGAGTCCCAAACATCACTCCTGACGAAGTGCGTTATAGGGTGACTAATGTCAGCGACCCTAAGTCCGATCCCCAACCCGCCGGGCCGAGGCCAGCAAGCTGGCCGAGCGGTTTTTGGAAGCTTGAACTTTTGGTTTAGTGCAAGGAGTTTAAACTGCCACACTGTCAGCGCAGGGGAGCTTGCAACCCCATCCGAAAAATGTCAAACAAACAAAATGAAACACAATCAATTTACTTCAAAAAATGCAAAACGATACAATAATCAAATCATATAAGTACAAGTATGACAGACTTAATTAATTAATAATGACAGACTGAAACAATTAACACAGGCAACATACAACCGATACGAAAGGCCGACACAACATCCACACACAACACCCCATCTAACCCAGGGAAGGGAACGGAAGGGAAGGGAACGGAAGGGAAGCAAAGTAATAAAATAACATTCACAGGGAATTTAAATAAAATGGGATTTCAGGATGGGGATGGAATGGGGTTCAGGCCTGTTTGAAGAGCAGCTTCATCAACGTTCGTCAGAGCGGGCTTGGCGGGAATCAAGGTTCATCAACGTTCTGCAATTCCTTTCTCCTTTGGTCCCTTTCCTTTCGTCAACCTCCTTCATACAATACAGCAAATACCTCAGCTCAGGAAGATCGTAGAGGTCGAGTCTCTCACACCAACAAGCTCTATGAAGTCGTTCACACCACGAGCAAGGATCGCGCTTTCACCACCCTAAAGAAGCGCCTTTTTCCACACAATACCCCCTTTTCCTTTTTCTCCACCTCCTTCATGCACAATGAATGCTTCAGAAAGTTCGTAGAGGTCGAGTCTCTCACACCAACAAGCTCACCGAAGCCGTTCACACCACGAGCAAGGATCACGTCTTCACCACGCTGCCAAGAGCCGCTCTTCTTCTTCTGCTCTATATCCTTTTCCTGCCCTTTCTCGCTTAACAAAAAGGGTTGAATCCTTCCCAAAGCTGTTTTTGTGCAACACCACCAACAGTCAAAATCACGTGGCATAAAGGGATTGGATATGGGGTAAACTTTAAGAAAAAGGAAAAATAAATACGAAAAGGTCCTATTTGGGGAACCACAACTGAACTGGCACCACTATGCAACACACCCCAAACAACACGACTCCCACATAATCGACATTCCCACAAACGCAACAATATATATATATATATATATATATATATATATATATATATATATATATATATATATATATATAGATACAGTCACGTGAAAAAGTAAGTACCCCCATGTAAAGTTTTGACTTTTTCAACATATTTCAACGTACAGCTATTTGATCTTCATTTCAACAATATTGATAGATAAAGGTGATATAATATAACAAATATCATGAAACATTTACATTTTGTAGTCCATTGTATAATTTAAATAAACATCAATGCAAATTTCGCATGTGGAAAAAGTAAGTACACCCCTACATTTATCACGACTTCAAATACCTAAAATTAGAATCAGGTGCACCAGCTCAGGTGCAAATGATAAGAACATCGTTAGAGAGGATCTTGGAGGAACCTGTCTTATTTAAACCTCAGGCATTTAGTTTGGTTTGCTCTTTGTTGTTGAAGTGTGCGGCGTCACCATGCCTAGATCAAAAGAACTCTCTGAGGCCTTCAGAAAGAAGGTTACAGATGCCTACGAGTCTGGGAAGGGATTTAAAAAGATCTCCAAACAATTTGAAATCAATCATTCGACTGCCTGGAAGATCATCTACAAGTGGAGAAGATTCCAAACAACTGCCAACTTGTTCAGGCCAGGCCGCCCCAGCCAGTTCAGCCCGAGAGCAGACCGCAAGATGCTGAAAGAAGTCTCTAAGAACCCCAGAATGTCATCACGGGACCTACAGGTAGCTCTTGCCACTGTTGATGTCAAAGTGCACGAGTCTACCATTAGAAAGAGGCTGCACAAATTTGATCTACATGGGAGGTGTGCCAGGAGGAAACCTTTGCTGTCCAGAAAGAACATCAGGGCAAGCCTAAAGTTTACCAATGAACACCTAGGCAAATACCAGCACTTCTGGAACAATGTGCTCTGGACAGATGAGTCAAAGGTGGAGCTATTTGGCCAAAGTACCAGATGACATGTTTGGCGAAAACCAAAGACAGCATTTGACCACAAAAACCTGGTACCAACTGTAAAGCATGGTGGTGTAAATATTATGCTTTGGGGCAGCTTTGCTACATCAGGGCCTAGGCAGCTCACCCATCATAGAATCCACTATGAATTCTTCATTGTACCAGAGGGTGCTTGAGGATAATGTGAGGCCATCTGTCGGAGTGTTGAAGCTCAACCGAAGGTGGACCTTGCAACATGACAATGACCCTAAACATACCAGTAAATCCACCAAGGAATGGCTGAAAAGAAAGAAATGGAGGGTTCTGGAATGGCCAAGTCAAAGCCCGGATCGAAATCCCATCGAGATGTTGTGGGGGGATTTGAAACGAGCTGTGCATGCAAGAAACCCCTCAAACATCGCACAGCTGAAAGAATTCTGCATGGAGGAGTGGGCAAAAATTTCTCCCAGTCGATGTCAGAGACAAGTAGACAGTTATAAGAAACGCCTACTTGAGGTTGTTTCTCCCAAAGGGGGCAATACCACCTCGTTTCTGCCAAAGGGGGCAATACCACCTATTAGAGCCAAGGGTGTACTTACTTTTTCCACATGCGAAATTTGCATTTATGTTTATTTAAATTATACAATGGACTACAAAATGTAAATGTTTCATGATATTTGTTATATTAAAACACCTTTATCTATCAATATTGTTGAAATGAAGATCAAATTGCTGTATGTTGAAATATGTTGAAAAAGTCAAAACTTTACATGTGGTGTACTTACTTTTTCACGTGACTGTATATGTATACATACACTACCGGTCAAAAGTTTTAGAACACCTCAATTTTTCCAGTTTTTATTGAAATTTACACAGATTAATATCTCAATGTACTCTGAAATTAAGCATAAAACAAATACCGTAAACAATTGGAGATAAAAAAAAAGAAATCATAGAATCATTTTGTTTCACAAAATTTCATTTAAATTTTTGACTCAGCAAAGCAGACACCTTTTGCAGATATAACCGCCGAACACACTCGTGGCATTCTTTCTACAATGGAAATCAAATATTGTTCGGGAAGTTCTTCCCAACACTGTTGCAGAAGTTCCCACAAATATGTTGCACTTGAAGGTTGCTTTGCTTTCACCCTTCTGTCCAGTTCATCCCAAACCAGCTCGATGGGGTTTAAGTCTGGAGACTGTGTTGGCCATTCCATGATTTGAAGCCTACCGTCTTGTTCTTTTCCTCGAAGGTAGTTTTGACATAGCCTGGAGGTGTGTTTCGGGTTATTATCTTGCTGTAGGATGAACCCCTGACCAACTAGGCATATACCAGAGGGTATTGCCTGGCGCTGCAAAATGCTGTGGTAGCCCTTTTGGTTCAGAGTGCCAGTCACTCTGTGCAAGTCGCCGACTCTGGATCCAGCAAAAAAGCCCCAGACCATCACGCTTTCTCCTCCATGTTTCACAGTTGGTGTTACACACTGAGGAACCATCCTTTCACCTACTCGACGGCATACAAAAACCCTGTGTGATGAACCAAAGATTTCAAATTTTGATTCATTGGTCCATAAGACCTTCTTCCAGTCTTCAGTAGTCCACTGGCGGTGCTTCATGGCCCTGGCAAGCCTCTTTTTCATATTTTGTCATCTTAGCAATGGCTTTCTTACTGCCACTCGACCTGTCAAACCTGCAGCTCGAAGTCTTCTCTTCACAGTTGAAACTGAGACTTGCTTACTTCGACCAGTGTTAAACTGTGCTTGAAGCTGTTGTCCTGTGAGCCGCCTATCACGCAAGCTGTTGACTCTCAGAAACTTGTCTTCCGATTCTGTTGTGGCTTTGGGTCTGCCAGACCTCTTCCTGTCAGAGTTTCCTCCAGTTTCCAATATACGACTTCCTGCAGTACGACCGGTGTGTACCCCGATTTAGAATAGGTACACCGTATCCCTGCGCATCATAAGAGGCGACTAAGGGTTGGCGTCAGGAATGGCATCCGGCCATAAAAACTGCCTCAAACAGGGAACCATGATTGTCATGGGGCCCGCAAGGCTAACCCCCGCTCTAGCGGGGAAAAATGGCCTTAAAAAACGATCATTCATTCAGTCATTCTGCAGTGCAATATTGTCCAAATAATGCTGCAGAGGGTGTAATAACAGTCTGTTCCAATACTGCTTTTATACAGATAGGGGGTTTGCACTCAAGTAATCAGCAGAGGTTGGGACACCTGTAGGAATTGTTTGCATCAACTTTCAAGGCTTAATTTACTTATATTGCTGCAGAAAAGCTGTAAGTTGTTAACCCATTACTTGTTCCCTGAAGGCCTTTTTTACAATATAACTGTGCAATTTACATTATTTTCCCGTTTTTGCTAACCTAAACTTTTTTTTAAACCTCGAGCAGTTTACTGCTTACCTTTGTACCATTTCAGGTTATTCACTGGACATTAAACTGCGTAAATTTCAATAAAAACTGGAAAAATTGAGGTGTTCTAAAACTTTTGACTGGTGGTGTATATATATATATATATATTGTTACGGTTTTTCGCTGCCCTTCCTGCCCATACCAAGGGGAGATTAAGCCCCTTGTTCTTTCTGGGTTAGCGCAACCAAGAGACTTGGAACGCCCCTCCCGGGCAAACGCAAGGTAGGGTTTCGGGACAATTCTCGCACGTACCTAAATACCTGCGCCGCCGCGGAAGCGGGGAATCAAGCCTCGCACGAGCCACGTGTAATTTAAGTACACCGAGCGGATTGCGTACCACGTGGTCAATGCAGTTTTCTAGTATTGGAACCCGATTTGAGCGGTTCTATTCGTACTACGCTTAGTCAATGATGGAAGGGATGACACGGTCGAATAAAGGAAGAACACGATTTAATTATTATTTACACAATGTACAATAATTCGGTAGAAGTACAGAGACACAGAGCAGTCTTAATCAGTCTTATGTTAAACCCAGACACGGGCCCGATCACACTCACAGAGGGGAAATGAAGGTAGGATGATGTTCACTCGCTGTCTTGGTCGTCCAGGAACGGTTTCGCCCGGCGTGGCTCTCCACGGTCACAGCACGTCCCGCGATGAAGGCAAGCAGGCGGTGGGAGGGATCCTTGTAGCGTGTCTCTCGAACAAAGGGCAGATGAGGCAGGCGGAAGGTAAATGTACGCGTCTCTCAGCATGGCTGGTGGTTTTCCACAGCGTGTTTAGTTGCCGGCGCGCTATCACTCGCGTAACCCAATAGAGGCTCGGCCTCAAGCTCAACCGAGCGCTTAATTCATAAGAGCGCTTATAGCTTAGTTCATGCGCATCTTCTCTCAGAACTCGCAACTTGCTCACAAGCGCCTCTGCCCATAACTACTCAAGCTCAACACCCAGCGTATGCCCTTCTCACAACTTATAACTCGTCAAGCTCATCACCCATCTCATAACTTGTAACTCATCAAGCTCATCACCCATCTCATAACTTGTAACTCATCAAGCTCATCACCCATCTCATAACTGAGATCGGGGGCTTCGCGCAACGGGTTATATGGCCAACCCCCTTAGCCCTTTCGAATGTTCCAACCACGCCCTGTGACGCAGTGCCGCAGCCACTCCCTTCGAGCCCTGATTGGCGGCTCGCGCTTACTGTCAGCTACTCCTCCGCCCTCCTTCGGTCTTGCCTCGATTTGCCAGGCCTGCCTCGTGTTAATTTGCGCCAAATGTCAAAGGCGGCATAAGGAGGCGTAAGGCGGCATAAGGCAATGAAAGGACCTAACTCTCATTATTCTACTCACGCAAAACTAACACAGGAAAAGGACTATGCTTACACATACTAAGAAATAACTGAACTATCGCGAGGCTACGTGTTGTTGTGTGACTAAACTATGAGGGGGAAATTTAACCTTTATTGTACAAACTCAAAACCGCAACACTACCCCTCTCCCTCGTCAGACTCGTCCCCGAGTCAAACCCAACAAAAATGGAACGACCGGTTTTGAGGATGATCTGCAAATTACTTTTACTTTTACATGTGACATCTAGGTGTGGTTCCCCCTAACATTTACTCTAACCCGTGTATGCGACAGTTTTAAAACACTAAATATGTCCCCCCTATTGCGTTGAGTAGCTACTCTAACAGAATCATGCCCACAATTAACCGAATTGCGGAATTTGTCAAACTAAACACATAGCCGGTGGGCAGCATTTTATATTTACAAGCACAGAAAACTTACTTTATTTACAATTCTATGACCCAGGACCTGTGTCTTGAATATGTTACGTCCTTGAGTCCTTGAATCAACACTTTGGTTCTTCGTGTTCTTTTCCCAGAATATGCAAACAGATCAGTCACAAACTTTGTTCCATTTCCTGTGAAAGAAACAGATCCATTTGATGTGAAAATCCTGTTGATTTTAATGACAGTTTGATAACTTTCCATTGAATCCCACTTTCTTAGTTGAAGAAAATAATAAATTGCTACGTTTCTATCGACAGGTATAGTGCTGTAACAAGGTCCTTTACTTATACAGTCACATAAGTGTGCAAAGCCAGACCTCCAACACAGAGCGTTGGATCTCACCATAAAACAACAACAACAACAAACAAACGTGGGAGTGTCTACAGGTGGACATTTCACAACGTTTTGCGAAGGTGGAAATTCAACTCACTCGTTATTATTTTATTTATTTAAATAATAACCTCTGATCTAGACAGGTGGGTGGTTTTGAGATTCATCACGAAATCACAATGTGACGTCCTTGTGACACACACACACACACACACACACACACACACACACACACACACACACACACACACACACACACACACGATGGTGGGGAAAGTGGCATGATTTGTCTCTTCCCTCACCTGGGATGGAGAGGACTGAGGGCTGTGTGAAATACATCACTTTCAAAAGTAGTGAAGCTTGACCCGGAAAGGGCAGCTTTAATGAAACGAGATGCGCACGAGGTTCCCGGTATCACGCGTTCGACATGCGTTTGTGACGCGGCCTGACCCGGCAGCTTGGTGGGACTTGTGGACCCTATGCGGCTGGGATGGAAGACCTGAGCTTTGGTGAACTTCCTCCTGCAAAGTCCCGACCATTGAGGATGAGAGAGACAGAAGTTTGTGGGATCGAGGAATGCGCCAAATATAACGGCTTCAATGGGAATGAGAGCCGAGCTGTGTGCAGCAGCTTCGGTAAGGCAGGTGGTTGCACATGTAGCGCACGACGTCGTGCGGATCGTTTGGGACGCGGCCAGGCCTTGCAGCTTGTTGGGTTTTGTCGACCCCATCATGCTAATGCTAAGAATGGTCATGTTCTGCCTGCGTATGACCAAGCTTCATGGGATCCAGGACAGTGACGAACGCAACAACTTTGATGGAAGTGAGAACTGAGCCGGAGGAGGCAGCTTTGGTGGGGGAGAGGGGCGCCCGTAGTTGCATTGATCAACATGCGTTTGGGACACATCCTGGCGACCTGGCCTGGCCTTTCGGCTTGCTGTGTTTTGTGACTATTTCCCATCAGGAGGGATGAGACATGGGGGGGGGGGGGGAGGATTGGTGAGACCGAGACGGATAACATCGAGAGAGAAGAGACTGAGACCGGGCGTACAATGGAGGCTACTCTGGGGACGGAGGGGGAAACGGAGCTCGGATAAGGAGACTTTTTGTATACTAAGTCGACGCTCGTGTAAGAGCTAATACATAGCACAAATAATAAAGGGAACGGGAGACAAGAAGGGGGGGGGGGGGGGGGAGAGGGAAGCATAATCACAGTAGGGAAAAGGGACATCAGGAGATCTGTGGAAGAGAGAGAGAGAGCTGGGGTGTGGTACAGTGATATATGATCATACACATTATACATGACATATTATAAATAATATACACACATTTTGATATGTGATGATACACCTTATACATGACATATTATACATTATTTACATGCATGTTGATATGTGATCATACACATTATACATGACATATAATACATTATATACACACATGTTGATATGTGATCATACACCTTATACATGACATATTATACATTATTTACACGCATGTTGATATGTGATCATACACATTATACATGACATATTATACATTATATACACACATGTTGATATGTGATCATACACATTATACATGACATATAATTATATACACACGTTATACATGACATATTATACATTATATACACATGTTGATATGTGATTGTACACATTATACATGACATATTATACATTATATGCACACATATTGATATGTTGTCATACACATTATACATGACATATAATTATATACACACACGTTATACCTTATATACACACGTTGATATGTGATCATACACATTATACATTATATACACACATGTTATAGATTTATATACCGGTACACATATGTTGACATGTGATCGTACATATATTAATGATATTATACGTGACATATACAAACAGTAAAACGCCGTCTGTGGGGGTTACAGTCTTGTAAAACTCCGCAAATAGCAAAATCGCAAATGACGAACAGTTTCTAACATGCAAGTCAATGAGATACGTTCCAGCCTCACAAAATTTAAGTCCAAAAATAAATTAATTTATAAACAAGACAAGTAGAAAAATAAGAGCAATTGAGTAAAATAAGATAAAACAAGCATTCTGAGTATTGCGCTGCAATACATGTCCCCTACCGGCAGTCTGTCGTCCGGAAAACTGTTGGGGAAATTACCAAAGGGTTATTTACCCACAGGTTCTGAATCGTCCCAATCGCTAATTACCTCAGGACGGGCTCACCTGTGATTCGCACTCGGGACTTCGATTTGTACACCTTGCAGACAGGTCAGCAGAAGCACGAGAAAATAAGTTGTTGATAAAGAACCTTTCGAGTCGCTAAATATCAGTAATATATTATATTTTCCGGTTCACGATCAATGATCGATGTGTAGAAAAATGTTGCTCAGCTTGGCTCCGCCCCTCCGGAAAGCACGCGCTGTGTCGTGCTTTTGACGTTCGCGAGACGAGGCTGAGGGCACGCGGTGCGGCTTGAGGAGAACTCCAGAATAAACAAGAGATATCCATAAATAAATAAAAAATTCGTTTAATTAACGATATCTGCCAAACCACGTGCCCTATCGCAAATTCCAAAAGGACATTTTAGTACATTGACATGCTTGAATAGATTTGTGAAGCTTCCCCTCGATTGGATCAAAAATGAGGGAGGAGCTCGGTTTTAAAGGTTCATGCTTAAAAACGTCATAACTCTGAAACCATGTGACGCATGACGTCATGCTCCTTGACTTTTTTGTTCCTCATGGGTACGCGATTCTGCCTGCAAAGTTTGGCCTCGATCTGTTCAGCCGTTGCAGAGAAAAAGGGGGTTTTCGTGTTTTCATGAAAAACAATATGGCGGCCGAACCACGTGACCTGTGACGTCATAATTACCATTAAAATATTATACAGACCGAGTCCTTCCTTTGCTGTGAAATTTGATCTCAATCGCTCCAATTATTGCAGAGAAAATCCTTTTTAAAGGAAATTAAAACTTAAAATGGCACTGAGTTGAGGATCATCAGAATTATCAGATTTCCCAAAGTTCAAAGTGCCATAACTTTGTCAAAAATGATCGAAACGTCGTGAAGTTCGAACTTGACCTGTAACTTATCATGAGGAAACCATGGGCCAAGTTTGAGATCATTAGCATTAAGGGTTTAGAAAAAAAAGTCCGGAAAACTGTTCTTTGCGTGACGGACTGACGGACTGACAGACTGACAGATGGAGGGACGGAGTGCAAACCTATAGTCCCCTCCGGTGTACACCGGTAGGGGACTAATAAGTAACATTTACCATCAATAAGAAGGCTTGTCTGTTTAGCGTACAGTACAGTACAGTGATCGATCTCCCAGGGGTGACCACGGACCTCCGTGGGCACGGTTCCCTCACATCGATTTATGATTTGATCTTGCCTAAGTGAAGACAGGACTGCGCAGTCTCCCATAATGTACCTTGTTGTGTGTGGAACAGCCTGGAAGAGGCCGCAAGTGGCGGTCAGTGGCATCCACAGTCGGAATCTCCGAAGAAACAGAACGATGAAAATGTACACGCAGTTCTTCTTTTCCTCCTCTTCCTCTTCTTCCCTTATTCTTCTTCTTCTTCTTTTTCTTCTTCACCAAAATCGTTCACCCGTCTTCTTTTTCTTCTTCACCAAAATCTTTCACCCATCTTCTTTTTCTTCAGAAAGATTATTTTGTTCCTTTATACTGTTCCTTTTATTCTGTTGCATCCTCATTAAAGGTGTTGTCAAAATTTAAAGTGTTTAAACACATGAAAACCCAGCGACTTTCAGGTGGGCGGAGTTAATTTTGCCCGCGTTGCGGCACGAGACACACAAAGTAAATTTTCAATTTTTTTATTTTTCGGATATACGTCACAGTATTATCATTTAACACTTATTGTTAAATTAAGGAAAATATTGTTGTCCCAAAATGGACAACAAAAGTTTTGTTTAATAAGTTTTAAAATATTAGACATGACATATTATACAAAGTTTTGAAAAAAACTTTTGAAAACCGAACAAGTTGAATGTGGGAGAGGTTTACCTTTCCGCCGGTATGCGGGAGTAACGGCACGGAGGAAGAGAAAGGTGTCTAAAAGGTAATCGCAGACCGCGAACACGCAAATGGCAAGATTTGACTGAATTACCTACACTCTTGATTCTACATATTACATACACACATATTCATATGTGATTGGACACATATTATGAGACATGACATTCATTATATGTACTGTCATGTACACTGTACACATATATTATACATACTATGTATACCCATACACACACACACACACACACACACACACACACACACACACACACACATTTATACACACACACACACACATACATTTACACACACACACACACACACACACACACACACACACACACACATTTACACACACACACACGCACACACACACACACACTTACACACACACACACTTACACACACACACACACACGCTAATGGAGGTGGATACTTTGAGATCTGATTGGTCTCCGTTCATCTCCTTAAACTCACCCACAGTGTGGAGATAGCAGCCATTAACACCTTTGACACCTGATCTTGCTTACTACCAAACATAATGCTGACAGGATGGCATAGAGGTACGCACCCTCACCTCAAAGCGGTCTGAGTTAGAATCCCGACCCAGCTACAATAACTGCCATCCCTATGTTTCATACGCAGGTTGATTCATCAACGTGTGTGCCATCCCTCGGATACACGTTAACCTGGGAATCCCGTCTGTCGGCATGAGTTGTTGGACGCTAAAGACCCCACGGTAACTTCGCAAAGAGTCGGCGAGCCATCGTCAGCACCCCAGATAAATGACAAATTCCTGCTGTAACGTACAAGAGGCATGCACTGCGTCAGCGGAACAGACGCGCTCCCACAAATGATGCAGCAAGCAGGTACATGCTGGATACGAATGAATGAATGAAGTATTAAGCATATTCGTCGTCAGGCTGGAACTTTCACGGATTTACAGTCTCAGGATGTTTCCATGTACCCGTTGCCCAAGTCGATGGAGCATTGTGTCCATGAGCGCATTGCTCAAAACGCACAAACAAGCCAGCCCACAAAAAAAACGCACAAACAAAAACGCACAAATAAAAAAATGCACAAACAAAAACGCACAAATACCAAAATGCACAAACAAGCCAACCCACAAACAAAAACGCACAGACAAAAATGCACAAACAAAAACGCACAAATAAATAAATTCACAAACAAGCCAACCCACAAACAAAACAAACGCACAAAGAAAAAAAACACACAAAAAAAATGCACAAACAAACGCACAAATAAAAAAATTCACAAACAAGCCAACCCACAAACAAAACAAACGCACAAAGAAAAAAAACACACAAAAAAAATGCACAAACAAACGCACAAATAAAAAAATGCACAAACAAAAACTCACAAATAAAAAATTCACAAACAAGGCAACCCACAAACAAAAAAAACCGCACAAAGAAAAATGCACAAACAGAAACGCACAAATAAAAAATGCACAAACAAGCCAACCCACAAACAAAAACCCACAAACAAAAACGCACAACTAAAAAAATTCACAAACAAGCCAACCCAAACACAAAAAAACCGCACAAACAAAAACGCACAAATAACAAAATGCACAAACAAGCCAACCCACAAACAAAGAAATGCACAAACAAAAACACACAAACAAAAACACAAAAATAATTCACAGACAAAAATGCTCAGTCAACTTGGTGCGAGCCAACACCAAATATAATTGTTGTGTAGATCATGCTCAAAAAATTTCTAACTGATCAGACTTAGCATTGTCCCTGTCGAATTATGATGTCATAATTAAAGAACCAATGACATCATCGTTAACAACACTTATTCCCCATGCGGAAGTTTTTACAATGAGGCACGTTTAAATTTTTCCCATGGTGTGGTTTAGGAGATATAGAGGTGTAAGGTTTTTCCAAGATGGTGTCTGTACCACGTGACCTATGACGCCATAAATATGAATAAAAACTATTACCGGCGAAAGAGCTCTTATAGTAAACTTTTGTGTCAATCGGACCAACGGTTGCCGAGAAAAGGAATTTTAAAAATTCAGAAACGCACGTACGCCACACGTACGCAACTGATCACCTAACTTTACTTTTCGCTTCACGAGTGCAGGGTAAAAACGCCCAAACAAAAACGCACAAACATAAAAACGCACAAACAAGCCAGCCCACAAACAAAAAAACGCACAAAAAACGCACAAACAAGCCAGCCCACAAACAAAAAAAGACAAACAAAAACGCACAAACAAAAAATGCACAAACAGAATACACTCAAAAAATGCACAAACAAAAAAATGCAAACAAAAAATGCACAAAAAAAAGGTACAAACAAAAAATGCACAAACAGAATACACTCAAAAAATGCACAAACAGAATACACTCAAAAAATGCACAAACAAAAAAATGCAAACAAAAAATGCACAAAAAAAGGTACAAACAAAAAATGCACAAACAGAATACACTCAAAAAATGCACAAACAGAATACACTCAAAAAATGCACAAACAGAATACACTAAAAAAATGCACAAACAGAATACACTCAAAAAATGCACAAACAAAAAAATGCACAAACTAAAAAAACACAAACAAAAAACGCACAAACAAACCATGCCACGCCTGGGTTTGTCATACCTGAATTAGTCCCTGGTTCAGGTCATAGTGAGACTTCGCAATTTATTAAAACGATGCATGATCACGCTCGGTCGAATCTATGACGTTTGTTAAATTTTAACGTTTCTTGATTGGATTTGTTTCATCAAACCCGGGGCGTCATTCTTTCATGTCCATTGAGTGTGACGTTTTCTCCAATATTGAGAATATAAGAGGCGATTTGTGACGGGGAAACTTGCCATCAATGTTTATCGTTAATGTTTCATTTGAAGTTATTTCTATTGTTTTTTCACTAACTAACTAACACACATTTGTTTATACAGGTGACCTATAAACATTGAAGTTACAGGCAAACGTTTTAATACCAAAAAGAGTTGGAGAACTGATGTCAGTCATTTCTTTATTTTCAGATTTGGGTTGAAGATTGTAAAGACGTGGATCGTTGAACGACCAAACAATTAAGGTCTGCTGATGTGTGAAGCTCTTCTTTGCCACTGGTCAATTGTTCGAGCTCAGAGAACATTCAAACATCAATTGCGTACAAATGAGCTCCGACTGCGAATGCTGTTCCTCGTTTCGGGAATTTATTTCGAAGTGAAGTTACGATGCAAGACGTCGGCCCATGAGGTGGGCCACACACTGTCCGAACACCAGAAGAAATTGACAACCTCTGCCCAGCAGTGACCCTGGAATGTATAGTACGCGGACTTTCATCGCACTGCACATGAACAGCGATTCGGTACCAATAATACTCATAAACGACATTGAGGTGTATCAATGCAAGCTTCAGTGCCTCTTTGGGCTCACAAGATGGCCGAGAGATACACACACTTGTCTCCAGCCTGTCTAGCCTGGGTTCGAATCCCGACCCAGCTGGAAACTGTCATCAATGTCCTTCCGATGGATGCTAAAGAGGCATCCCATCTATCAGTATTCGTTAGTGGACGTTTGCGAAGAGTAGGTTTGCGAAGAGTAGGCAAGCTATCGACGGCACCCTGAACAAATTACAAATTCCTGCTATAACCAGCAGAAGGCACTGAATCAGCAGCATAGCCACACCCTCAGCCAATGATGCTACCCCACAGCCATATGCTGCACATGAACGAAGAAGAAGTCATCCTCAAGGCACTCACAGAAAGTGACAAAGAAGCGAGAAGTAAATTCTGTCGCAGTGTTCTTGACTTTTATCAAGGGATAATGAGCATATATTGTTGAGTCCTGTCTTTGAAAGTAATGTCATACATGCATTTTGGATGCATAATATGGCTGCTGGTTGCATCAATACTGAGCATGTGGCTTGGCCATTGATACAGTGCCCCCTGCAGCGTAGAGAGGACAATCCTTCCAGGAGGAGAATGCAAGCTGTTTTAAAACAACTGCCTCACCACAGGATGCAGAGCACCAAGAGCAGGAGGATGGGTAAGATCATTGAAGACGAGTCGGGATGATCTGTGCATGAAAGAGAGAGAGAGAGAGAGAGAGACAGAGAGAGGAGAGAGAAAGAGAGAAGGAGAGACAGAAGGAGAGGGTTTCTGTAGAAGAATTCCCAGGCTGAATTAATATCAGTGGCAGTGGATATAGGAGACCAGTTCTGAGTGTTGATATATATATATATATATTGTTACGGATTCTGCACTTCCGTTGTGGTGGTTTGCATCCACTGTAAATATTTCCGATTCCATGTATTATTATTGTTGTCATTTAAAGGGAATAGATATTTCTAGTTTCAAAAGTTAAAAGTTAATGTTAAAAGAAACAGGAAACCGGATCGAGAACCGTACGAACAACCGGAAGAAGATAAGGAGAAAAAAGGGTGGAGCGAGTGAAGTCGGAGAAGAAGCGAGTCGTTTCTTCATCCTGAGCGAACGTTGTCGAGCAAGAGTCACGAGTGAACTTTGGGTTTCCTGGAAAGGGATTCCTGCGATATGGTTGTTATCGCTGTGACTGATCAATCTGCGTGTCAGGTTTGGCGTTGGATTCCGAGGAATCATCATTGTGTCATTACGTCTCAAGTACGAGCCATCGGCCATTTTGACTCGCACGCTTTGCTCATCGCGATAGGTCTTTGCTTCGCGTCAGCCGTTTTCACCATTCAGACGCCTATCTGGGATGTGTGTGTGCAACGCGAATTTTGAAGACAAACCTGAGGTTCGCCGATTTGGAGCGGTAAAACATTCATACCCGAGGGTGTGAATTTCCCAGTCGCCTTGAGTGCGCCTTTTCGCAGCTGTTGGCTGCATGACCCTTTTCTGTCGCTTTGGCCGCGTACGCCTTTGTGCAGTTTTGGCGGCGTGACTAGGCCTGTCATCTGAATGGGATTCGGGTTTGGATTCGACATCTTTCTGACGATCGCTGGAGGGGATCAACTTGAGCTCGAAGACGGGAATATAGTGACATTGGGGAATGTTCTTTTTTCACTCACTTGGAGCACAGTGAGTTACCTGATATTAGCTGATGGTACCATCATAAGATATATGTTGATTGTACTTTTGATTTCTATCATTGTTGTACTGTTATTCTTGTGTGATTTTAATACAATATTTGTTTGTTAGTAACAATTGGTGTGGTTTCACCATTGTTTTTGACACAGAATAACACATTTTTATGCCGTGACTCCTCTCGGGGCTCGGAGGTACACTACGACCAGGGAGTCGGGGAGGAGCACGAAACAATATATATTGTTACAGACGTGGCTTAGATGTTATTTACCGAGCGGTTTGGTATGACCACGTCTGCACAAGTTACCCGATTATACCCGAACGTTGACTAATCGCGCTACGCTAGGTCAATGAAGGAAAAGACACACGGCTGGGATTAAAATGACACGACACCATGGATATGGTTCTCAAGACCTCCGGAGGAGATTATATTCGTTCGGAAGGTCAGATTACAGGGACGAGAGGTACAGCATAGAAAGACAAGCACTTAGACACAATCTTATATTAACCCCAACAGACGACAGATAAACGGGACAAAAGGCTGACTCACACGGGGATTGATGGCTAGGAAAAGCAGGATCGATGGCTCCAGGTGCACCTGGGCTCAGGGACAGAATCGACTCGGTCCGGTCCAGAGATGCAGCATGCAGGGAGGTCGCAGCGCTCGAGGTGGCGTCTTGTCGTCTCAAGCTGGGGGCGCATCTGACCTCACATCCGGTGAGTCGCTTCGTATATCCGGCGGGGAGTGACACGCCCTCGGCTCGTTAGCTCCGCCTCGTGGAATCGGCATGTTGCTTCTCATTGGGTGCGTGCGGGGGGTTTACCAGGCTCCGCCCTTGACGAGGAGCTGACAGCCAGCCCCTTCGTGGTAACCCCGTGGAGCGCATGGTCATGGCGGCTAACCGAGCTGGTGGGAGGACGCACACTCCCCCCCGCGCGCCGTGGTTGTAGTTGTTGTTGTAGCTGTAGTTGTTGTTGTTGTTGTTGTTTGGGGAAGAAGATGGAAGGAGGTATGGGAAAGGTCCTAAACTCACTACTGGTGCCATATAATCACATTCTGGTGCAACGAAGAGTCATAATTAATGGAAACGAGTCCTTAACTGACATAGACTAAGAATAACTAGCAAGATGTCCGAAAGTTGTCTACGTGTGATGCGGTGGACCTGGGCACGACATTTAATGGGGGAAAAAGGGGAAGGTCGGCTCTACTGATTGTTGTTTACAGACAATGGGACTAGGGAATGGGGGATTGGGGATAGTTGGGGAGTATTGGGGAAATAGGGGAATATTTACAAGCGGATATGGAGGCCAAATTCCATATTCGCAACATTGCACCCTTCTCTACCCTCGGGGCGTCCCGACCCGATAAATTTTTACCTACTTTAGTGTGGCACGCAATGTATTTCCCTCTACTATTAACTCTACCCTGAGTGCGACAGTTTTACAGATATTCACAAATGAGTAAATATGTCCCCCTGCGACGTTGCACCCTTCTCCTCACAGAAACACACCCACAGGATAACCGAATCCGGAAAGAATCCTCAAACTAAACATACAGCCGGTAGGGAGCATTATTTACACAAGACTACGCTGATATTTACACTACGATCCAGGACCTGTTTTTGGAGGAACACATGCAGATGTTATGCATAGAGAGAGCACGCATGCTAGCATCGATACACCAACCCACGAGTGCTCTGTGGCCTACGGCCTTTAATAATGTGCAGAGCACCCCTTCCAAGCATCAAGCACCACCCCATCACACAGTGAGCACCATCCGGTGCACCAATAAAGTGTTTAGTGATCATCGGTGGTGTCACAGCCGGCCGATGTTCTGCCGCTGGTCTTGCCTTCGTGTGGTGCACTTGGTGTTCTTGCCTCTTTCAAAAAATAAAGAAAGGCGCCAACCGCGTCCATTTCTGTATTGTGGCCGTCAGGGGCCAACTATAAGTGGTTCACCTTGTATGGCATAGGTGCCACGTTGACCCATAGGTCCATCCATGGGTGGTGCTTGGCCGCAAAAGAACTGCGGTCCATTGTGGGTGGCCACAAACATTGCGGTCCATATGGTGTATCGATCCAAGCAGCAAGCAGCGAAAGTGCAGGCCCACAACTGCGAAGCCAGCACCTCTCTCTCTCTACCCCAAAGCCAGATCCTCGGAGGTGGGAGACAAAAGAAGCAGACAAGTGAGTAAGGTGGTAAGGGCGCAAAAGTGCACGCAATGCAAGGTAATGCACACTGGGGGCACATGGGAACCAGGTGAGACAGGTACGTTCCTACCGTACGCCCCCCCCCCCCCACCAGGTAACCTACATGGCCCCTCCCTTACCCCTTACTGTATCCACAAAACACCACACTACCCATAAACATCTATTTTACAAATCAACAAACATCCCCACTGTCTTCCCCGTTCCTCCCATAAACCAAATTCGTCTTCTCTCCCTCCTAACCAATCAAATTTGCTATTTCCAACTCTCATCAAAATTTGCCATCTCCAACTCAACATCAAAATTTGCCATCACCAATTCATCATCAGTCCCTCCTAAGGAGGGAGAGATGGAATCACCCCAATGTCTCATCCACGTCGTGATGCGTCTCACAAATCCACAGCAATCTCATTTCCTGCAACAAAACAAAGAAAACACAGGTGTGGAGTCATCATCATCACCACAGGTAAGTGGCTGCGTATGGTGCGACAGGTTCATCAATCCTAACTATTTCCTAAATGACTTTAACAACTTTACACTACCCGGGGTCTTTCTCCGGCCAAACCATTGGCCCTCTTACACTATGGGTTCTAAAAACCAATTCCCATTGGCCAAACTGTGGTGCTTTTCAATTTGGGGTCTCACTCCCCCGATTCATCTCCCGGTGCCCTCGCACAATTTCTGGGCTGTGGCGTGTACCTCTCCCAGCGGGTCTACCCACCTGCACACCTCCACCACTGTAGTTGCCACCCGAGCTTACCTAGCTCCTCACCCTAACCTAACTAACTGGGGCAGGCCCTCTGGCGCTCTCCCCACTCGGTGCCCTCTCTGGCACTGGGCTGCCCGATCCACACCCGGGATCCTCAGGCACCCACTCACAACTACCGGCTCCCAGAGCCCACCTGCGGCCTCACCTGGCCGACATCCTCACAGTGGTGGAGTGCCCAACCAACTACACACACTACAGGCTACACGCCCAGCCATTTCCACAACACTAATGCACCCATTCACAACACCATTCTGCAACCGCACCACAGATGCCAATATCCAACCACAATTTACCTGTACCCTCTACCTAACACTTACACTACCCGCCCCGGGCACTCGTGAAAGGGGTCCACTCTTCCCCCATCCACACCTTCGCACCATGCACACCACTCCGTACCACTTACTCCAACTCTCTCCACACACCTGTACTGGCACACCTGTGCTCTCACACCTGGTGCCACCTGCACCCTTCTCTCCCCAAGCGCATTCGCGCTGATCCACAACACTCATTACTCACACACTGCTCCACACACCTGTCCAGTTGCACACCTGTGCAATCACACCTGTTCAATTCTCACACACACGGCATCATCTCAGCTAACTACTCCCTTCTGAAACTTGCGCTTCCCAGTCGTCCCTTTAAACTATTGCGCTCCCTCGTCATTATCATCCACACTAATCTACCTGCGTCCCCACTACAGGTATCAGTCACTAACTAAACTTAACGTTACCTAATGTCAATCTCTTCTAGATCCCTACTAATAACCTAACCCACCCGGGCTAGTTTCCACTGCCATCAACCCCATAAGCTATTGCTCCTTTGCCCCCCATATGGGAAGGGCGGCAGGGATGCCCCCCTTACCCACCGGGCCCATCGCTCACTACCAATTTTGCACATCAAATTGCAACAACTCAAAAATTTGCCAATCACTACCCATCATCTGCCAATCACTACTGCCAATCCCTTGCCAATCATCAAATTTTGTTTTTCTCTAATTTCGGGGCCAAAACACTAACCTCATCACCCAGTCTACTCACTAATGCCTCTCGGTGCGCCAATTCCCGTCCAAAGCCCGGCTTCGTAAAGCCAAGCCATGAATGCGGGTTGTTCTGTGCCAGCGGCTGGATACGTCCCGCATTCGGTGCAGGGAAGGAGGTTTACCCGGGCCGAGATCCCACGCACCATCTCGGCACGGAGCCATCCCATGGCTCGATCTCGACCTGCCGGAATGCCTCAACAAAAAGTGGTCGCCATGACGACCCTTTCTATCGGGCTGCCCGCTCCGCCTAGTGGAGCACGGACGCGGCCGTTCCACGCGAGGCCCAGCACGCACCGAGGGCCCGCTTCGGCTAAAAGTCGACCTAACCTCTAACCTGGTTACCGTCGATGCTTCACCTGGATTCTTACACCCCGCAGCCCGTTCCTTGCTCACACATCCAGCCGTCTCCATGCTCCTCGTCGTACCTTTCCTTACACACCCAGGTACTCTCATTCCACTCACAGACTTGGTCACACACCTGACCACCGAACACTTTGGCACACATTCGTCACTCGCACACCTCACCAATACACCTCTTCGCACCCCCTCCTCGGTCACCTCCTCTGTGACAATCACAGGTGTGCCCTCATTCGCACACCCAACCATGTGCCTCACCACCAACTCCAGCGTGCATTCCCACTCACGCTCTACCATCCCAGGTGTACATCCTCGCTCACCTGTCACAACCAACTCACTCTCCTTGTCACTCTCAATACTCTCACCACCACTCTTGACAACGCACTCACCCTTACTCTTGACAGCGCACTCTTTCCCCATGCACCTGTCCGTTACACACCTTTCTCGCGCACACTCTCCCGTTACACCCTCTGTAACACTCACCACAGGTGTGCATTCTTCCTTACTTTTGACAGCGCACTCTTTCCCCATGCACCTGTCCGTCACACACCTTTCTCGCGCACACTCTCCCGTTACATCCTCTGTAACACTCACCACACCGCGCTTCCATGTGCCCCCTCGCACACGCGCTACGACCGACTCACTCTCGCCAGCACCCTCACTCCTTGGCACGCACTTTTTCCTCACACACCCCAGAGTCGGACTTCCTCGCACACCTCCTTTTTCGCACACCAGACCTGTCGCACACTTCACCCACGGCCTCTCACGAACATCCGGGTCTATCTCGACCCCCAAGCTTATTAAATCACCTGGCGCATCATACGCACGACCATATTGGTCACCACTTACACCGGGTCCTCTTTCTCTTCGCTTCTCCTCCATCACCTGCGAATCCCTCATCCGGTTAATGAGCACATCATCACGATCCGAACACAGACTTTGGACCAATTCTTTTACTTCCTCCTTTATCTCTTCTTATCCTCTCTCCGTCGCTTCTTAATTTCGCTCACCCCTTCTTCCACTTCTTCTAATTTTTGCTTCACCTCCTCCATTTCTTCGTGCGCCCCTTAAGTTCTTCCTCTAACTCCACTTTATTTTTTTCTATGTGCTCCCGCACCTCCCGCTCTTTAACCTCCATCACCTCTACCACCTTGTCCATTTTCCTCGTCAGGTCCTCATGTACCGTCTGACACTCTTTTTTAATTACCCCTACGTCCTTTTTCATCTCCTTCTGTGTCGATTTTAAACCCTCTATTACCGCTGTGTTCTTCTTTACCTGGTCCCCCAACTCCTTTTGTCCCACTGTCAGTTGTTCTACTCCCAGCGTCAAGTCCTCTATGCCCCCTTGTAACTTTACAGTCCCCTTTCTCACCTCCTTCTCCATGCGCTCCTTACAGTGCCTCACCTCCTCGCGCACTCCTCCGACCTCCTCACTCACTCCTCTTCTGATCTCCTCTCCCATCACTTGCATCTCCTGCCCAGATGCCACCCTCATCTGCTCCATTTCCTCCCTGTGAGCATCCAGTTTAGTTTCTACCCCCATTCTGACCCCCTCTATCTGCTGTCCCATTTGGTTAACTTCCCTTTCCGCTTGGTCCCTCATGTCCCTCAATTTGCCTTCCATACTGTTTTCTAACCCCTCTAACCCTTTTTGCATCCCTTCCATTTGATTCTCTTGAGCGGCCATTCTGTTTTCTACCCCCATTAACCCCTCCTGTATTTCCCCTAATCTATTGTCTAATTTCCCAAATTTCTCGTCTAGTCCCTTAAAATTATTGTCTAATCCCTCACCAGTACCCCTCGCTTCGTCCCTCATTACCCCCATTTGGTTTCCCATTACCCCCATTTGGTTTCCCATTACCCCCAATTGCTCACTCTGAGCCCTCGCTTCGTCCCTCATTACCCCCATTTGGCCCCCCAAGTCATTCCTCAGGTCTTCACTTGTCCGGACCATGAGCGCCTTTATTTGTTCCATAAATAGGCCCCAATCCATCGGCGGCGCTGCTACGGTCGCGGGCGCGGTGACCAGCGAGGCGCCATTTTGTGCGTTTGCTACCCTCGCTGCTTCGCTCTCCTCACGTCCCTCAATTTGGTCCTGGACCGACCCTGCCTCACTCTCCACTACCGGACCCCAGCTGTCTTGGTCTGCCATAGCGCGACTTTCAAAATTCGGGTTTTTATTTCCGTATAACAAAATCAAATTTCGCCGTTATAATTTCGCGCGGGAAACGCGCTCCGAATCGACTCTACTACAAATTTGGGCCTAATAAATTTAGTCCCGGGTTCGAATTCCACTCCTCGACACCAATTGTTACAGACGTGGCTTAGATGTTATTTACCGAGCGGTTTGGTATGACCACGTCTGCACAAGTTACCCGATTATACCCGAACGTTGACTAATCGCGCTACGCTAGGTCAATGAAGGAAAAGACACACGGCTGGGATTAAAATGACACGACACCATGGATACGGTTCTCAAGACCTCCGGAGGAGATTATATTCGTTCGGAAGGTCAGATTACAGGGACGAGAGGTACAGCATAGAAAGACAAGCACTTAGACACAATCTTATATTAACCCCAACAGACGACAGATAAACGGGACAAAAGGCTGACTCACACGGGGATTGATGGCTAGGAAAAGCAGGATCGATGGCTCCAGGTGCACCTGGGCTCAGGGACAGAATCGACTCGGTCCGGTCCAGAGATGCAGCATGCAGGGAGGTCGCAGCGCTCGAGGTGGCGTCTTGTCGTCTCAAGCTGGGGGCGCATCTGACCTCACATCCGGTGAGTCGCTTCGTATATCCGGCGGGGAGTGACACGCCCTCGGCTCGTTAGCTCCGCCTCGTGGAATCGGCATGTTGCTTCTCATTGGGTGCGTGCGGGGGGTTTACCAGGCTCCGCCCTTGACGAGGAGCTGACAGCCAGCCCCTTCGTGGTAACCCCGTGGAGCGCATGGTCATGGCGGCTAACCGAGCTGGTGGGAGGACGCACACTCCCCCCCCGCGCGCCGTGGTTGTAGTTGTTGTTGTAGCTGTAGTTGTTGTTGTTGTTGTTGTTTGGGGAAGAAGATGGAAGGAGGTATGGGAAAGGTCCTAAACTCACTACTGGTGCCATATAATCACATTATGGTGCAACGAAGAGTCATAATTAATGGAAACGAGTCCTTAACTGACATAGACTAAGAATAACTAGCAAGATGTCCGAAAGTTGTCTACGTGTGATGCGGTGGACCTGGGCACGACATTTAATGGGGGAAAAAGGGGCAGGTCGGCTCTACTGATTGTTGTTTACAGACAATGGGACTAGGGAATGGGGGATTGGGGATAGTTGGGGAGTATTGGGGAAATAGGGGAATATTTACAAGCGGATATGGAGGCCAAATTCCATATTCGCAACAATATATACAGACTTGGCATTTAATATGGAATTTTTTTTGTGGGGGTGAACTTACTTTTCAAGATGACCTAGAACGAAAAGTTCATTGGAATTAGGTTGAAATTATTCTAGATTTTGTTAATGTGACCTTTCAAAGAAACAAAAACCACATTTGACATTTCGAAGCAAATAAATTGATCCTTGAAAGTGATGTAAACTGATATCGAACTCAATTCACGGACAGTAATGTGTTAAACTTCTGTGCGTTTTCCAGAAGTATCTCTTTATTTTGCACATTAGACAAAAAATTTTTTAACAAAAACAAAAGTTAAATTACGACTGGGATTACTGACAGTAAAATTACAGTTCAGTACTCCGTGTAACCCCCACGAGCATTCAGGAGGGCACGTACACGTTGAGGCATGCCGTTCACGAGATTTGCCAAGGTTTGGACAGGAATCGCTTGCCATGCAGTTACAATAGCCTGCTGCAATTCACGCACAGAGGTGGGCTGCTGGTCCAAGTTGTCGATTTGACGCGTTAATTCTGCCCACAAGTTCTCTATCGGATTCATATCCGGGGACATGTCAGGCCACTCCATATGCTCTACACCATGGTCAGCAAGAAAGTGTTGGATCATACGAGCACGATGAGGCCGTGCATTGTCATCTTGGAAGACAAAGCTTCCTCGAAAGGCTGCACAAGCAAATGGAAGCAATGTTTCTTCCAGAATGGCCCTGTACTTGAACTGGTTCAGGTTTCCATTCAAAACAACCAGGTCAGTTTTGCCCCCTGCATGAAAAGCAACCCAAACGGTCACCCCACCACCTCCAGCTTGGACTCTTGGCACGAAACAATCTTCATTGTAGGCTTCATGCACTTGTCTGTGCACTCGGACGCGGCCATCTTGACGATAGACCAGAAATCTAGACTCGTCACTGAAGATCACGTGATTCCAGTGTCCTGGCTGCCATTGACGGTGCTCTCTGGTCCACTGCAATCGGCGCTGGCGGTGTTGTCTGGTCAGACGTGGCTTTCTCAGGGGACGCCTGGCACGATAGCCTGCTTGAACCAGTCGTTGGTTGACTAGCCTTCTGGATACAGGCACATTTGTCAGTTGCTGCCACTCAGCCCTAAGCCGATTAGCTGACTTGGTACGGCCATTGCGGACTAACCGGTGCAGCTGGCGATCATCCCTCCTTGTGGTTCTGCGGGACGTCCTGGCCTCGGTATTGGAGTAGGGACACCCCTCTGAGCATTTCGTTTCAGGATCTTTGACACCTGACCTTGAGTGATGCCATACTGCCAAGCAATAGCACGCTGTTTCATGCCGGAATTTGGTAAAGCCACCACTAAATGACAAACATCATTGTTCAGTTGACGGACCATCTCCAGGGGAAGCAGCAATAACTTTTGTAGACGTGCAGCAGTTGTTTTCCACTAATACAGAATGCAACAACCCTTATATACCCGATTGTGAAGCCAATCGTCAAATGTACCTGTCCGTACATTTTGTCACGCCACCTGTGATATATTCCTGTTATTGACTTCTTGCTGCGAAAGACAATCAGTGACATGGTTCTTTTAACAAAGAAATCACCGAAGCGTAAAAGAAACTCACCAGATTGATATACTGAGTTCAGAAAGTAAACCCAAGTCAAGAAAAAAAAAAATTTCCATATTAAATGCCAAGTCTGTATATATATATATATATATATATATATATATATATATATATATATATGTATATTGTTACTGATCGCGGTTTAGATGTTATGATGGGCCGAGCGGATGGTCCAACCGCGACCGAACAGTTACTCCCCGATTAGAACCCAAACGTTGGCCGGATCGCACCGCAGCTATTCAATAGGGAAAAGACAAAGGCGACACGGATGTGAAGAAGAAGAAGAAGAAGACAAAAAGGTTGGAAATACTACTAAATTTATTCCTACTATTTACATGCTCAAAGTAACCAAGGAGAAGGAAAGATAATAAAATAATATACAGAAGGATCAGAGACACAGTGCAATTATTAACTTATACAGACTTAATTCACCCAGGGACAGGACAAACAAAACAAACTCACGTACACAAGAAGGGTGGAAAGGCAGGAGGTGGATGGCTGGAGGGAGAGGAAGGTCCAAGGGGGTCCTGCAGCACAACCGGCACGTTTAGCAGCCGCCGTTCCTTCACGGCCCTGCTCCAAACCGCCGTTCAAGCCCCCAAGCTGCTGTTGTGGCTGCTGTGGAAGTCGCGTGCTTTGCCAGGCCTTGTCCGACTCGTCTGGTCCAAACCCTCAACTCTTTCTTGGTCCGCTCACTCTTTACCACCGACTCCTCACCGCAACCAACGCAACCAACTGACCACCGACTCCACTGACTGACTCCTCACGACTCTCTTGACGACCAACTCACTACTGACTCGCGTGCGCGCCTTTTATAGCGCCTCCGGCGATTAAGCCGCCGGCCTTTTTGGACACGCCCATCGGGGTGCTCACCTCCGCCCTGGTTGGTCGCGCGACCCTCTGGCTCCGCCCTTGATGACGACGGACGGGCACGCCTTTCTTCTCCGACTTGAGCACATGTTCAATGGCGGTTTTGGAGGGGAGGTAATTGGTAATCGAGGGTTGGCAATCACGAGAGGGGATGTAAAAGGAAATGGAGATTTTGGGGATGGGAATGAAAGGGGATCTATTCTCTTTCACTGGTGCAATGGAGTACTTCAATTAATGGGAGACACAGCCTTACCCTAAAACACAGAATAAGAGATAACTATCAAACAGGGATATTCTATTATTTGGCTGACGTGTATGCTTGTGGACTAATTATGGGATGCCCTTTCACCTTTACACAGCTCCGGAGGCAGGGGGCGCAGAATAAACAATAATAATAATAATACAGCACACAATCAAAAAAATACAGTCCTCATCTCCGCAACACTGCACCCTCCTCCTCTTAGGCACGATCCGGGCCTACAACTTTTATTTAGTGTGACACGTAGGTGTAGTTCCCTCTACTTTTAACCTGACCCTGAGTGCGACAGTTTTAAAACATAAATAAATGTGTCCCACTGCTCCATTGCACCCTGCCTAACAGACTTACGCCCACAGTTAACCGAATTGCGGAATGGTCTTCAAACTATACACTGACGGTGGGGAGCATTATTTACAATGACGCTATTTTTATTTACAAAACTAACCCAGGACCTGTGATTGCTCTTTCTGGGGGGGAGACAGTCTGCTCTGCATCAATCCACCATGAAAGCACCTATAACGCACCAACACACCCTCAAGCACCAATCGGTGCAGTCACCATTGTTCAAGAATAAAAAATAAATCAACAACCCCTAACCCTGCAGGTGATCTCTTGCTCTTCGGCTCCCTCTGCTGGTTATTATTATTTGGTCTTCCAGATGTTGTCATTCTTTCATTTTCTTACTGGCGGCCTATTTGCAATAAAGTGTGCCCAATGTGTCCTTTTTATTTTCTTTATTTATGGCCCACAGGGCCGACTACGTGTGATTCACCTGTGGGGCATCGGTGCCCTGTGGCCAAGGTCCGCCAGCAAGATTTCGGGCCCTCATGGCCGGTTCCAGCAGAGGGGCCATGCCCCAACCCATGGGGTCCATATGTCGTGCTCGGCCACAGACATGTGGTCCATAATGTGGTGCATCGATGCAGACAGCTGGTTCTGAGAGTTCCGGGCGCACAATGGCCGACTCACGCACGCTCCCCTCGGCGCCCCATAGCGCACAGGTCATGTGGGAGACAAAAGGGGAAAGACAAATGAGCGAGGGGTAAGGTCACAAGGGTACACATCAATAAGGCAATGCAAGGCGAAATGCGTACGGAGGGCGAAGTGAGAAAGCTCGTCCCTACGGTACGTCACCCCCCTGTCACCTACACTACCCTTGCCCTTACCCCATATTTACAAAATCTACCCATTACCAATCCGTCGCTACTGTCACGTCTCCCCATAGTTCCTCTATACCAAATTCGTCACCACAATCCCTCTACTTCAAAATTTGCCATCACCAAATTCATCATCAATCCTCATAAGGAGGAAGAGATGGAACATCAAGCACAATGTCACACCCACGTCATGATGCGTCTCACAATCCAAACATTTGCATCATAAAAAATAATCAAAACATGGCATGGTGTGGAGTACCTGTCACCTCAGGTGAGTGGATGCAGATGGTGCGAGGAGATCCTTTTTCCTAACTATCCTCTAAATGACTTTAACACACTTTACACTACCCGGGGTCTTTCCCTGCCAATCCATTGGCCACTTACACTATGGGTTCTAAAAACCAATTCCCATTCACCAAACTGTGGTGCTTCTCAATTTGGGGTCTCACTCCCCCGATTCATCTCCCGGTGCCCTCGCACAATTTCTGGGCTGCGACGTGTAGCTCTCCCAGCAGGTCTACCCACCTGCACACCTCCACCACTGCAGTTGCCACCCGAGCTTACCTAGCTCCTCACCCTAACCTAACTAACTGGGGAAAGCCCCTCCTGGCTCTGTCACCCCACTCGGTGCCCTCTGGCACTGGGCTACCCGGGTCCGTCCTCCGGATCCTCGGGCCCCATCCACAACTACCGGCTCCCAGAGCCCACCTGCGGCCTCACCTGGCCGACATCCTCACAGTGGTGGAGTGCCCAAACCAACTACACACACTAACAGGCTACACGCCCAGCCATTTCCACAACACTAATGCACCCATCCAATCACCATTCTTTCACCCGCACCACAGATGCCAATATCCAACCACAATTTACCTGTACCCTCTACCTAACACTTACACTACCCGCCCCGGGTATCCGTGATGGGGGTCCACTCTTCCCCCATTCACACCTTCGCACCATCCACTCCACTCCACAATTTCCACCATACTCACTCCACGACCATCCATTCCAATACCCCATATATTCCACACTACCATTTATTCCACACAGCCACATACACCTGTCCTTCATTCACCTGTCGTTGCACACCTGTGCAATCATACCTGGTGCCACCTGCACCCTCCTCCTCTTCCTGGACCAGTTGGTCAACACAACACACAATCACCTTCACTCACTCATACACTGCTCCACACACCTGTTCAGTTGCACACCTGTGCAATCACACCTGTTCAATCCTCACACACACGGCATCATCTCATCTAACTACTCCCCTCTGAAACTTGCGCTTCCCAGTCGTCCCTTTAAACTATTGCGCTCCCACGTCATTATCATCCACACTAAACTACCTACGTCCCCACTACAGGTATCCTTGTCACTAACTAATCTTATCGTTACCTAATGTCATCTCTCTAGATCCCTACACACGATATATCCTAACCCACCCGGGCTAGTTTTCACTGCCATCAACCCCATAAGCTATAGCGCATTTGCCCCACTGGTGAGGGATGGTGGATTTGCCATCCCACCACATCGGGGAGGTCCCACTATCAATTTTGCTCGTCCAAATTCCAACCAATTCAAAAATTTGTCAATCATCTGCCAATCACCGTACCAATCATCAAATTTCGCCTTTTTCTAATTTTGGGTCCAAAACACTAACCTCATCACCCGTCTACTTATTAGATCCTCTCGGTGCGCCAATTCACGTCTACAGCCCGGCTTCGTACAGCCGAGCAATGAATACGGGTTGTTTTGTGCCGGCGGTTGGATGCGTCCGGCACTCGGTGCAGGGACGGGGGCTTACCCGTGCCGAGATCCCATGCACCACCTCGGCGTGGAGCCATCCAATGTCCCGATCTCGACCTGCCGGCACGTCTCAATAGAAAGTGGTCGCCATGACGACCCTTCCTATCGGGCTGCCCGCTCCGCTTAATGGAGCACGGATGCGGCCGTTCAAAGCGTGGCCCGGCGTGGATCGCGTACGGCGGTTCTTTCGAAACCGCCGTGGTTCGGATCCCCGCTGGTCCTCGCGGCACGCGAAGCTGCCCGACGCGCACCGAGGGCCCGATTCGGCTATAAGTCGATCTAACCTCTAACCCGGTTACCGTCGATGCCTCACCTGCATGCTTACAAGCATACGCTACCCCTTTCTTGCTCATACCTCCAGCTGTTCCCATGCTCCTCGTACCTTTCCTTACACACCTCGGTACACTCATTCCGCTCACAGACTTGGTCACACACCTGACCACCGAACACCTTGGCACACATTCGTCGCTCGCACACCTCACCAACACACCTCTTCGCGCCCCTTCCTCGGTCACCTCCTCTGTGACAATCACAGGTGTGCTTTCACCCGCACACCCAACCACGTGCCTCACGACCAAATCAAGTGTGCATTCCCACACACGCTCTACCATTCCAGGTGTGCATCCTTCCATTCCAGGTGTGCATCCTCGCTCACCTGTCACAACCAACTCACGCTCCGTGCCACTCTCACTACTCTCACCACCACTCTTGACAACGCACTCACCCTTACTCTCGACGGCACACTCTTTCCTCATGCACCCGTCCGTTACACACCTTTCTCGCGCACACTCTTGCGCACCCTCTCCCGTTACATCCTCTGTAACACTCACCACAGGCGTGCATTCTCTCGTTACTTCCTCCGTAACACTCACCACACCGCGCTTCCATGTACCCCCTCGCACACGCGCTTCGACCAACTCACTCTTGACGGCACACTCACTGGTCGGCGCGCACTTTTTCCTCACACACCCCATGGTCGGACATTCTTGCACACCTCTTTTTTCGCACACCTGACCTGTCACACACTTCACCAACGGCCTTTCACGAACACCCGGATCCAAACCAATCCCCAAGCCGACTGAAGCTTTCCTCACATCATATACATTGCCACTCACCTCCGTACCTCGTCGTCGCACCTCCTTTGCCACCTGCAAACTCTTTATTTGGTTAGTGAGCATCACATTATGAGTTGAGCACCGACCTTGTACATATTCCATTACCTCCTCCTTTATTTCTCTCTTAGTTTCTGTCCGTCTCTTCTTAATTTCACTCACCTCTTCTTCCACTTCCTCTAATTTTTGTTTAACCTCTTTTATTTCTCAGTGCGTCTCCTCAAGTTCGTCCTCTAAGGCTACCGTGACCGTCTCTATGTGCATCCTCACCTGCCGGTCCTTTGTCTCCATTATCTCTGTCACCTCGTCCACCCTCATTGTCAGGTCCTCACGTACCATCTGACATTGCCTCTGTGTCGCTATTAATTCGTTTTTAATTTCTTTTTGTGTCGCCTTTAACCCTCCTAGTACCGCAGTGTTCCTTTGAACCTGCTCCACTAACTCCGTTTGTCCCTCTGTCAGCTGTTCTACCTCCTTCGTCAGACCCTCTATTCCCCCCTGTAACCTAGCCGTATTATTTCTCACCTCTTTCTCCATACGCTTCTCACCTCGCTTTACCTCCTCGCGTAGCCCCGAGACCTCCTCACTCACACCTCGTCGTATCTCCTCTTTCATCTCCTCCATCTCCTTTGTAGATGCCACCCTCATCTGTCCCAATTCATCCCTCTGAGCATCCAATTTGGTTTCTACCCCGATTTTTACCTCCTCTATCTGCTCTCCCATTCGTTTAATTTCTCGGGCGGATTGCTCCCCTATTTCCCGCAATTTGTCCTCCATCCTATTTTCTAGCCCCATTA
>NC_136267.1:21799964-21859964 GCF_964187855.1 Myxine glutinosa | reverse complement strand
GAGTGAGGGAGTTTGTTCCAGAGGCGGGAGAAAAGAGTAGTGAAAGAGTGAAGCTGAGCAGAGAGTCTTGATTTTGGCAATTTCACCAGCAGAGGGTTGCTGGCAGATCTTGTGCGACCTATAGGAATATTTGGGGGACAGGGCACAGACAGTACTGGGGATCTAGGCTGAAGCTCACACACCATATTGTATTCACCATATTGTATTCTCCTGCACTATATTGTATTCACCTGCACCATATTGTATTCACCTGCACCATATTGTATTCTCCTGCACCATATTGTATTATCCTGCACAATATTGTATAATCCTGCACCATATTGTATTCTCCTGCACCATATTGTATTCTCCTGCACCATATTGTATTCTCCTGCACCATATTGTATTCTCCTGCACCATATTGTATTCTCCTGCACCATATTGTATTCTCCTGCACCATATTGTATTATCCTGCACCATATTGTATTATTCTGCACAATATTTTATTCTCCTGCACCATATTGTATTCTCCTGCACCATATTGTATTCTCCTGCACCATATTGTATTCTCCTGCACCATATTGTATTCTCCTGCACCATATTGTATTCTCCTGCACCATATTGTATTCTCCTGCACCATATTGTATTCACCTGCACCATATTGTATTCACCTGCACCATATTGTATTCTCCTGCACAATATTGTATTCTCCTGCACCATATTGTATTCTCCTGCACCATATTGTATTCTCCTGCACCATATTGTATACTCCTGCACCATATTGTATTCTCCTGCACCATATTGTATACTCCTGCACCATATTGTATTCTCCTGCACCATATTGTATTCTCCTGCACCATATTGTATTCTCCTGCACCATATTGTATACTCCTGCGCCATATTGTATTCTCCTGCACCATATTGTATTCTCCTGCACCATATTGTATACTCCTGCACCATATTGTATTATCCTGCAGAATATTGTATTCTCCTGCACCATATTGTATTCTCCTGCACCATAGCACTGCTCGGACATGTACCGTCCCAGGACCAGGAGATCATTTCTGCCGTGACTTTGAAAGAGATCCGCGCATTATCACTTTCCTGATTCATAACAGCACCGGGTTTTGCCTTGAGTTTTGCTACTGCTGGGTGTTCTAACAAGTATATGCCTGGCAGACAATGTTTCACAAGCACGTCCATATTACGAAGCCATTCGGTGCTCCACGACTTGCACAAACTAATCATAGTACACACATGACCAGTGTAGTATACTGTGTGCTTGTCATGTGCTAGGAGCAACATAAACCTTCACCTTTACAAAGGTAAATTCTGCTTCATATGCACCATATACAGCAGTGAATATTTCTAGAAACGGTATACAAAATATGCGATCAAACATTAGCAGTAATCTATATAATACGTATGCACAATGGTGGTCTTTTCATCCTCTTACCCCCATCCCAACACCCTAGCCTAGCACCTTAATGCACCAGATCTCCCAAGTCCCCTTACTGCTGTTTTCTAAACACTTCCTCCATGTTTTCACCGATATCAGAAGTGCCACTAAGTGTGAAATACCCTCATTTTTCAGCCACATTTTCCCACCTTTCACTCCCTTTTGTGAAATATCATTTACCCACAACTCTCCCTTCCTAAATAAGTCATAGCGCATACCTCCACCAGGCTGAACAGTTTACGTTTTGTATCCACCGATAGGCCATATCTAGATACAACCTGAACCGAAATCGAATCGACTTGCTCTTGTCGCCTGCCCAACTTGTCCTCCAAGTTTTGTCAGCAGGTGTCTACAACTTTTTGAAATATCATGCTATATATCGTTTTTGGCCCTACATCTCAACGGTGAAGGATTACTGAAAAAGATTTAAAAATTTCTCGTATCCAGATACAGATTCGAATCTTCACCAAAATCAAATCAATTCGTCCTTGGCACACACCCAACCTGTCCACCAAATTTTGTCCAAATCCGTCCGTAACGTTTTGAGATATCTTGCTCACAGACAAACAAACAAGAAAGACAAGAAATATGTTGCGCATAGCACTTGCGGAATCCCTAAAATAAGTTGTTGACATTTTGGCCTATGTTGGCCTCAAAAATATTGGTTGAATTAAGTGACCGGATATGCAAATCATGTTCAAATTTCAAGTCAATTGGATGAAAATTGAGGATTTTAGAAACTTCACCGAAGTTGACCTTTGGTGTATGTTGACCTATTGGCCTATGTCAACCTCAAAAATAATTGGTGGTTGAATTAATTAACCTGATATGCAAATCATGTTCAAATTTCAAGTCAATCGGATGAAAATTGAGAATTTTAGAAATTTGACAAGTTGTTGACCTTTCGTTGATGTTGACCTTTTGACCCCAAAAACAATAGGCTTCTTCCTTATGACCAACTCTACCATTTGGTGAGGTTTCGTAAAGATAAGTTTGAAATTGTGACCTTTAGGTGGTTGACAAACAAACAGACAGACAAACAGGCATACATGAGTGAAAACGTAATCTCCATCCACCTTCACTGGCGCAGGTAATAAAAGGTACTTATTGTATTGCCTCATTCGATTGTTGCCATGCACGCAGTAGCTGTGATAAATAATAAAATAGGATTCGGACCGGAATGTGGTCTCTGCGTCTGAGTGAGACTCGAAATACTCAGGAAGTGCACAACACTGTGTGTGTTTCATTTACATAATTTATTTAAACGGAACATGAGAGCAGGACTCCATCTGACTAAGCATCCTCTGCCATGCAAGGAGGACTTTTTTTGGCCAAACTGAACTTTTGACAAACCCACAAGGCCTTCATTCGCAGCTTGATGGAGTACTGCTCTCGTCTTTGGGCTGGCGCTCCTGCTTTTCACCTTGTCCCTGTGATGCCGTGGAAAGGAATATGTACCCTCAAAATCATTGGAATCTCCCGTGATGGAGCTTGCTATTCTCAGATACCAGACACGTTGGTGACCTATTTGTATTCTACCTGCTCCTTTTTGATCTGGCGCCATCTGCTCTCTCTGCGTTCTGTCCCTATCAGGTTTCTGCAGGGCACACACACGCTCTGCCATTAACCCTCTTGTTAACCTCCCCAAATCCAGGCTCACTGCTCTCCTCCACTCATTTGTCTCTCAATGGCGAAACACTTCCGATCCAGAATTCCTGTTGAAAAACGATGTGACTTGTGCCATGGGTGTGTTGATTGTATGCTTGGGTTTCTGATTGTGAAGCCATGATGTTTACCTTTGTGACATTATGGACGCTGCAGGTCCGTTTGTGTGCGTGTGTGTGTTTGTGTGTGTGTGTGTGTTTGTGTGTGTGTGTGTGTGTGTGTTTGTGTGTATATATGTGTGTGTGTGTGTGTGTGTGTGTGTGTGTGTGTGTGTGTGTGTGTGTGTGTGTGTGTGTGTGTGTGTGTGCATGCACGCGTATGTATGTATGTTTGTGTGTGTGTGTGTGTGTGTGTGTGTGTGTGTGTGTGTGTGTGTGTGTGTGTGTGTGTATGCTTGTGTGTGTGCGTGCGTGCGTGAGAACACGTGTACAGAATGAATAGGTCATCAAATTAATCACAGGCATGTTGGGCTATATTAGTCACCTACCGGTGTACACCGGAGGGGACTATAGGTTTGCACCTCGTCCCTCCGTCTGTCCGTCCGTCACGCAAAGAACAGTTTTCCGGACTTTTTTTCTAAACTCTTAATGCTAATGATTTCAAACTTGGTACATTGTTTCCTCATGATAAGTTACAGATCAAGTTCGAACTTCACGACGTTTCGATCATTTTTGACAAAGTTATGGCACTTTGAACTTTGGGAATTCTGATAATTCTGATGATCCTTAACTCAGTGCCATTTTAAGTTTTAATTTCCTTTAAAAACCAATTTCTCTGCAATAATAGGACCGATTGAGATAAAATTTTCACCATATGATGGAGTCGGTCTGTAGAATATTTTAATGGTAATTATGACGTCACAGGTCACGTGGTTCGGGCGCCATATTGTTTTTCGTGAAAACACGAAAACCCCTTTTTCTCTGCAACGGCTGAACAGATCGAGGCCAAACTTTGCAGGCAGAATCGGGTACCCATGACGAACAAAAAAGTCAGCGAGCATGACGTCATGCGTCACATGGTTTCAGAGTTATGACGTTTTTAAGCATGAACATTTAAAACCGAGCTCCTCCCTCGTTTTTGATCCAATCGAGGGGAAACTTCACTGATCTGTTCAGCACTAAAATGTCCTTTTGGAATTTGCGATAGGTCACGTGGTTTGGCAGATATCGTTAATTAAACGAAAATATTTTTAAAATGGATATCTCTTGAATCGCTGGTACCTCAGACCGTGAGTTGGTAATAATTTATACAATTCACACAGTGCAATACGTGCAGGCCGCTCCACGGAGCGACCTTGGGGGCTTATCAACGAGGCGAGGCGTGACACACGTGTCTCAGCATACCTCAGATCAAGTTTGAAAACCAGCATCAGCCGTGCATAAATTTGCATATTCGATCATTTTTGACAAAGTTATGGCACTTTGAACTTTGGTAGGGGACATGTATTGCAGCGCAATACTCAGAATGCTTGTTTAGTTTGCTGTGTGCTTTTCTCTTTCTGCATTACAATTACTAGGCCCGTACTATATATATGCCCGTACTATATATCTATCTAAAATTATATCCCCCCCCCCCCTCTATTTACATGAAATGGTTTGGTCCATTCGCAACGCCAAAGCGAACGGCGAACGGCTTGCGAGTACAGTGACAATCCCCCCCTCTATTTACATGAAATGGTTTCGTCCATTCGCAACGACCACAGAACCCCCCCCCTCTATTTACATGGAATGGTTTGGTCCATTCGCAACGCCGGCACACGCGATCGTTCGCTGCTCTCTGATTGGTTGAATCGTTTTTTGGACATAGCTCGGTAAGTAATTGTCCGATTAATATGAAACCTTGAAAAGGCACATCCTCGGGTCCCCAGCAATATACCTGGCAAGTTAAAAGTATATCGGACCCGTGGTTGTCGAGAAACAGCGGTCACAGACAAACAAACGTACAGACAGAGATTACTGGAATTTATGCCTTTCCAATTAGATTGTCAAATTTGAAAAGGCCGACGTTCTTTTCTACGATTCAAAGTGCAGATTGGGTATGGTTCTGCATTGGGCATGGTTCTGCATTGGGTATGGTTCTGCATTGGGTATGGTTCTGCATTGAGCATGGTTCTGCATTGGGCATGGTTCTGCATTGGGCATGGTTCTGCATTGGGTATGGTTCGGCATTGGGTATGGATCTGCCTTGGGTATGGTTTTGCATTGGGCATGGTTCTGCATTGGGTATGGTTCTGCATTGGGCATGGTTCTGCATTGGGTATGGTTCGGCATTGGGTATGGTTCTGCATTGGGCATGGTTCTGCATTGGGTATGGTTCTGCATTGGGTATGGTTCTGCATTGCGTATGGTTCTGCATTGGGCATGGTTCTGCATTGGGCATGGTTCTGCATTGGGTATGGTTCTGCATTGGGTATGGTTCTGCATTGGGCATGGTTCTGCCTTGGGCATGGTTCTGCCTTGGGCATGGTTCTGCCTTGGGTATGGTTTTGCATTGGGCATGGTTCTGCATTGGGTATGGTTCTGCATTGGGCATGGTTCTGCATTGGGTATGGTTCTGCATTGGGTATGGTTCTGCATTGGGTATGGTTCTGCATTGGGCATGGTTCTGCATTGGGTATGGTTCTGCATTGGGCATGGTTCTGCCTTGGGTATGGTTCTGCCTTGGGCATGGTTCTGCCTTGGGCATGGTTCTGCCTTGGGTATGGTTCGGCATTGGGTATGGTTCTGCCTTGGGTATGGTTTTGCATTGGGCATGGTTCTGCATTGGGTATGGTTCTGCATTGGGCATGGTTCTGCATTGGGTATGGTTCTGCATTGGGTATGGTTCTGCCTTGGGTATGGTTCTGCCTTGGGCATGGTTCTGCCTTGGGCATGGTTCTGCCTTGGGTATGGTTCTGCATTATATTTTTAAACTAGAAATACACAATGAGACTGTTTCAATCCGTTTGGAAACAAAAACCTCCAGACTGCATCCCGCTCACTCATCAGCTCTCAGGTTTGATGACGTCCAGATTTCCTCCCGCAGGTTTTGAAAGCTGACCTCAATGCATTTGTCCTAAATTAGACCTGGAGCATTTCTGTAACCGTAACATCTGGAGGAAGGGAATCAAAATGTTTATGTGGACAAAGCAGAGGTGGATCCGGGATGGGGCGAAGAGTTGAGGATGAGACAAAAGGGTTCAGACCCTGCCTGTTTCAGTAAGATAATTAATTATTATGGCTTAATGTAATAATTATATATTTGTTGTTGGAATTACTTTTGAATGTGTGTGGTCAATGGTCAGGATGTACCTGTGGTGCAGACATTGTCTTTGTGACAGTCTAGTGAGGCTTGTTTGGACTTCTTCCTCTTAAAAAATCCTGGATCCACCTCGATCTGTACTTTCAGATATGTCGTGCACATTTTTATACACATTGGGTATGGTTCACCCCCCCCCCCCCCTTCCCATGCCTTCCCCCCAAAGCCCTCTCCCTCCCACAGTTCTCTCGATGTCTCCATGTCTCTCGGTCCCTGCTCTCAAATGTTGTGTTTGTGTCCTTCCCCCTCTCTCCCCATCTTGTCTACCGCTCCCGATGTTATTTGTTTTGTGTGTCTGTTTGTCTTTCTGTGTGATTAATGTTCGCTCTTTCACGAGCCTCGATCTTGTATACAAAAAAAAAAAAAATCTAAAATCGTCATTTTTCATCCGATGGAGTTGAAAATTAAATAGCGATTGCAAGTACCTCAGTGAATCGGGAAACCAAAATTTTTTGAAGACAAAAGGTCAAATGTCAACTCAAGGTCAAACTTCTAAAAAAAACATTCATGTGAAAATCTTTTTTTTCTCAAAAATTCTCAAAAAAAAAATTATCAATATCTTTTCATCTTTTTTTTCATCTGAAAAATTGTCAATTTTCAGCTGATTGAAAATTAAACAGCAATCGCATAGTGCCTCGGCGATTTGGGAAACCAAGTATTTTTGAAGTCAAAAGGTCAAAGGTCAATTCAAGGTCAAACTTCTAAAAAACATTCATGTGAAAAGAAATTCTCAAAAATTCTCAAAAGAATTCTCTAAAAAAATCTCAAAACGATTTTTTTTTTGCTCAAAATCTTTCATCTTTTTTTCATCTGAAAAATCGTCAATTTTCATGTGATTGACTTGAAAATTAAACAGCAATCGCATAGTGCCTCGGCGATTTGGGAAACCAAGTATTTTTGAAACCAAAAGGTCAAAGGTCAACTCAAGGTCAAACTTCTAAAATAATCATCAATTTTCATCTAAAAAATCGTCAATTTTCATCCTTTTAACTTGGGAATTAAACAGCAATTGTAAGGTGCATCACTAAATTGGGGAAGCAAATCGTTTTGAGGTTAAATGGTCAAAGGTCAACTTGAGGTCAAACTTCTAAAATCATCAATTTTCTACTGAAAAATAATCCATTTTAATCCGATTGACGCGAGCTTTGATTAACATCGTTAATTTTAATCTTAAGGGTGTAGTACTGGTGATGTTTTGGTGATTGGTGATTTTTTGATTGATTTTTTGATTTGGTGATTTTGAAGGTGATTTTTTTTTTTTTTTTTTAGCTGAACAGTTTCCTTATAGTCTTATAAACAAGAATCATGCTATTAGAGGTCATAGAAGTACCCCTAATTATTGAAAAATTCAAATTTCAATTCAATTCAATATAATATTTTGCATGAAATTTGTTATAACTTTAATTTGCATCATTCTTTTGGGCTGAAATTTGGACAGGATATTCAGAATATCACTTCCTTTAAAATGATGAAGGCTTTTGTTTATAGGAGTAGCCATTGTGGATTTATTGAAGGACAACCAAGTTTTATCTGGTAATTGGCATAATTAGCTAATTAGTGAACATTTGACATAATTTCACAAAATCCTCATCAGGTAGTAGAGTAACACATGTATAATACATGTACCAAGTTTTGTGTGAAAAGAATGATAGGTGACATAGAAGATAGAAGTAGAAATGTGTTCTTTGTTTTTCCTTGTTTTTTATTGACGGTCTAATTTATGCAAATTATATGCATGTAATATGACAAAGAAGCGATGAAACTGGTCTGAGTTAAAGCCAAGATTATATCTTTCAAGAAAAACTGAAAATTAGATACCTATGTAGTTTTCTCAATTTTTCACCAGTACTACACCCTTAATAGAATGGACAATTTGATGTATCCATGGGAACCTTTTTGGGATGGGTGGATATTGCAAGTATTTTGCTCTGCATGACGTCTTTCTTGTTTGTCTGTCTGTGAGCATGATATCGCGAAAAGATAGAGACCGATTCGGACTGAACTTTGTGGACAGGTCGGATGTGTGACAAGGACGAATTGATTCATTGTTGGTGAAGATCTGAATATTATTTCGGATATGAGAATTATTTAATTTCCAAGTGATTCTTGATCACCATTGAGAGATCGGGTAAAAAGCGATATACAGTATAACACGATATTTCAAAAAGTTATGGACGAGTTATGACTAAACTTGGTGGACGAGTTGGTTAGGTGACAAGAACAAGGCGAGTATAGTTTGGTTGAGGTCTGGATTCAGATAAGTAATTCTGGCTTGAAAATCACCGATGAGTGGAACTGAACTTGAGGTATCTACATTCAAAAGCGTAAAATTATTTCAAGAACATGTCCTGTTAACTGACGGATGGACATATCTGGGATAACTTGAGATGATGATTATGATGATTGGTGATGATGGCAGTGGTGGTATGTATGCAGCCTGTGCACTTGGCTGCGTCATATTCTGGGGGCACAACTTTGTTGCTGATGCAATTCCGCCATTACCAGTCATCTGGTACTCATTTGCCCACCTGAGAAGGATGACAGGCTGAGTCAACCCACCTGCTGTTAATTCAAAGGCACGACCTTAATCAGCTCGATCTCAGGACCCTAAGATCTCAAGCCAGGCAAGTTAATCGTTAGGACGACGATGACGACAGCTACAATTTCACTGTCCTCTCATTTCTCTCCCCCACCACCACCTTCCATCAAACCTATCCCTGGAATTCTGGAATTCTGTGGGACACCACCCCAACCCTCCGACATCAGTATATCACTTTCCCCTTTCCCTTGGTTGTTTTCCTGCTTCCTTTATTTTTATCGTCATTTTAAACCCAAGGAGGAACTTGTAGATAACTTGCATTCAGGAGATGAGCCACAGGAGACATCAAGTGTATTTTACATGAATTGCAAGTACTTACAATATGAATGAATGAATGAATGAATGATCGTTTTAAGGCCATTTTCCCCGCTAGAGCAGGGGTTAGCCTTGCGGGCCCCATGACAATCATGGTTCCCTGTTTGAGGCAATGTTTTTATAGCCGGATGCCCTTCCTGACGCCAACCCTTGGTCGCGCTCTTACGATGCGCAGAGATACGGTGTACCTATTCTAAACCGGGGTACACACCGTGATCGGGGTACACTTACAGAAGACATAAAAATGGCATCTACCACCTATTGAAAACCTATTTTTACATTTTTTTGTTATTTGTATAAAGCAACTTTGTTAACAAAGCTATTGTCCTTTCTATTATTGTTGTTGATGTTTATTTTGTGTTTCTCAAAACCACAAAGACTTTTCATATGTCATACTGAGGACTGATATACAGTACATGAAAAACCTGAGCTTTGTGCTTTTGCGACATATGAACCAGGAAGAAACATCGTGATTGACCAGATTTATTGGTGTAATGGTTGGAATCCTGGCTGAGTAATGTAAAAAACTTTTAAAATGAATTGTGCTGCTTCCTTGTTTGATGCTCAGAATTTTTTTTTAACAACAAACTTAACTTAAAAAGGTTTGAGCATGGATAATCAAACATAGGTTGGTAACCATTGCACATGCATAATGGGCCGAATGGCCACCTTCTGCGTTGAAATTCCTTACAAGGGAACTCAAAATATATACTATACTCAATTAAATCTTAAACTAGATGGTATTCATAGAATACTTACCCTGCGCAGTCAACTTGTTGTGAGCCGACTCTTCTGTTTTTGAACATTTTTTTCTTTGATCCAATATGGCTGCCAGACCACGTGAGCGATGACATCATAAATTTATATTCTCTAATATAATTATTGCGTAGATCACGCTCAATACATTTCAAACTGATCAGACTAGGCGTTGTCCCTGTCGAATTATGACGTCATAATTATGGCACCAATGACGTCATCGTTAACAAGACCTATTCCCCATATGGAGTTCTTTACAATGAGCCATGTTTCAATTTGTTCCATGCAGTTGTTTTGGCGATACAGAGGTGCAATGTTTTTCGTTTTTTCCAAGATGGCGCCTGTAGCACGTGATCAATGACGTCATAATTATCATGAAAAATTGTACAGGAGGAGGCGCTCCTTCGGTGATAATTTTGTGTCAGTCAGACCAATGATTACCGAGTAAATAAAATTTTAAAATGCAGACACGCATGTACGACATACGTACGTCCGGATGCATCTGATCGCTTAACCCTAACCGTACGGATAACGATATGTTCCCACCTTCATTCTTTCATTCCTCTTTTTTCCCGCCTTTGGAACAAACTCCCCCACTCTCTTCAATCCTACTCCTCCTTCCAGGTCTTTAAAACAGCTGTTCACCACCATCTCTTATCTTCTCCGATCCAAAACCTTGATCTTTTCTACCCCCGCTAATTCACACCAGATTCACTTTTTTGAAATACCGACTTCTTTCCTGGAAGTTCTAGCAGTGTCCATGTGTTTTATACCTTTCCCACCCCCCCCCCCCCCTTCCCATGCCTCCTTCCCCTAAGACGTCTCCCTCCCACAGATCTCCCGATGTCCCTGTTCTCCACTGTTGTACTTGTGTGCTTCCCTCTCTCACCCCATCTTGTCTACCACTCCCCTTATTATATGTGTTTTGTGTCAGTTTGTTTTTATGTGATTAATGTTACCTCTTACACAAGCCTCGATCTTGTACACACACACACACACACACACACACACACACACACACACACACACACACACACACACACACACACACACACACACAAAAACCCCCCGTTATTTCGCTTCGGGAGCACAGGATAATTATTACCTTTCAAGCAAAGAATTAACCTTTCCTACCACGATGAACACCAGACTCGGAGGTATAATGGTTATAGAGAGTGTTTGCTCTGAGTCTGGGACATCGGAAGTTCAAATCCTGGCCGTGATGAAGAAAAGTGTTTTATATTTAGATTGGACATGTTTGTGTGTTATGCTGTCTCTGTTTGTAACTTATAATTTAATGGCAGATAAAAGCATGTTTTGAATGGATGGGTGGTACTTCAAATATAACTAGCAAGATAAATCAGGGATTCTCAGTTAAAAACGCGTCTCTCGCTATACGTGGATGGTCGTGACCAGTGACCAGTTAAAATGTGACGATACATATGCAGTGGTATATATAGAGTCAGCATGAGAGAAAGCGGTGGATCGATAAAATGTGATGAAGCCATAGCAACGACTAGATAAGATGTAGTTATGCATAAGGTAGATTGATCATTGGTTAAAGGGGATCGTTTAATGCGTTCCCGTAAACTGTGTGGATCACCAAAATGGGCCAGTGATTGTCACCCTGCGCTCGCGAAGCGAAAAGCGGGGTTAAGCATTCAGTGGTGCACGTGTGCCGTGTACGTGTCTGCATTTTAAAAATTCATTTTCTCGGCAACCGTTGGTCCGATTGACACGACATTTTACCATTGAAGCGCCTCCGCCTGTATACATTTTTAATTCATATTTATGACGTCATACATAGGTCACGTGGTATGGACGCCACCTTGGAAAAACGTTACACCTCTATATCTCCCAAACCGCTCAATGGAAAAAATTGAAACATGGCTCATTGTGAAGTACTCACCATGGAGAATAAGATATGTTGATGGTGATGTCATCGGTGCCTTAATTATGACGTCATAATTCGACAAGTACAACGCTTGATCTGATCAGTATGAATAAAACAAAAATTCCTCTCCAACTGTTAATCCGATGGACACGAAATTTTCAGAATATGTGCGGCTCCTCCTGTAGAATATTTTAATGATAATCATGACGTCATAGGTCATGTGGTACAGGCGCCATCTTGGAAAAACCGAAAAATGTTGCACCTCTATATCTCCAAAACTGCTGCATGGAAAAATTTGAAGCATGGCTCATTGTAAAGAACTCCAAATGGAGAATAGGTGTTGTTAACGATGACGTCATTGGTGCCATAATTATGACGTCATCATTCGACAGGGACAACGCTTAGTCTGATCAGTTTGAAATGTATTGAGCGTGATCTATGCAACAATTATATTAGAGAATATAAATTTATGATGTCATCGCTCACGTGGTCTGGCAGCCATATTGGATGAAAGGGAAAAAATGTTCAAAAACAGAAGAGTTGGCTCGCAACAAGTTGACTGCGCAGGTTAAGTATTCTATGAATACCATCTAGTTGCCTAAGCGGTGTTGTCGGTTCGGGTATAAAATAATTCAGTTGTATTATTGGATTCTGGCCTGTGGGAACCTTTGTGTTCGTGTTTCCAATGTGCAGGGAAGGAATGATATGTGATTATAACGTCGCGATAATTTTTGATAAATATTCGGAGGTCCCGAGGCCCGAGCTCTCACTCTGTCTTGCTGTCTTGCTGTCTTGCTGTCGCACGTTGTTCTCTTGGCGTTTCCTCTCTCTCGGTGTTTCCTGGTTGGTGCGTGTTGCTCTCTCGACATTTCTTGGTTGGTGCACGAGGAGCGCGAGGACGAACGGTCGGAGGACGAACGGTCGGAGGACGAACGGTCGGATGACGAACGGTCGGATGACGAACGGTCGGATGACGAACGGTCGGAGGACGAACGGTCGAAGGACGAACGGTCGGAGGACGAACGGTCGGAGGACGAACGGTCGGAGGACGAACGGTCTGAGGACGAACGGTCTGAGGACGAACGGTCTGAGGACGAACGGTCTGAGGACGAACGGTCGGAGGACGAACGGTCGGAGGACGAACGGTCGGAGGACGAACGGTCGGAGGACGAACGGTCGGAGGACGAACGGTCGGAGGACGAACGGTCGGAGGACGAACGGTCTGAGGACGAACGGTCTGAGGACGAACGGTCGGAGGACGAACGGTCTGAGGACGAACGGTCTGAGGACGAACGGTCGGAGGACGAACGGTCGGAAGACCAGGGGTGCGTGTTGCTGAACGAGGCATTGCAAAGTGATGCTCATACGATTGCAAGCCACATTGGAGGTGCAACTTTGCCAGTACATCAAGACTAATTTGGACTGTGTGTCGGGCGGAATACTTGCGTCTCGGGAAGAGCGTGAGGACGCCTTTGAGCGTTGATTATACTGAAGGGGCCGGCCTAGAGGATTATTTGTGCAACTCGAAGTGGAGCAGGAATCCAAGACCGACCATTCATTGGACAGTCCCATAGGAGACTCGTGAGCATCCAACTCCAAGGGAGCACTGCATGTGGATGTGGATTCGGAACGACTGCTGATACCGGTGAATATTGTACCTACGTTTGCTACTGTACCTTTGTTTCAAAACAATTATTGTTTGAGTACTGCAAGTGCTGTCGTGTTCATTGTAGTGCACCCATAAGTCAGACACCGGCTAACAAGTTCCCTGGTAGTAAGACCGGAAAACCCTTGCAGAGATTGCAGAACCTCAACAGGATTTGTTTTGTGTGGTGTATTTTGTGTGGTGTGTTTGTGTTTGTGTGGTATGTAGACAATGCATCAACGATGCAAGGTTATGTTTATACAATGGACAAAGACTATTTTGTTGTATCGTATAAATTTGCATTCCAATCATATGTATTTTAAAGACGAACTCACATTCTAATAGTACGTACTTTATGGACATGCTCACATTGTAATAGTACGTACTTTATAGACGTGCTCTATACATAAAGTAGTTATCTTTATAGACGTACCAACCAGTCAATGTGCTTACTTTAATAGGACGTACTTTATAGATGTACTCGCATTCTAATAGTATGTAACTTAGACGTGCTCGCATTGTAATAGTACGTACTTTATAGATGTACTCGCATTCTAATAGTATGTACTTTATAGATGTACTCGCATTCTAATAGTGTGTACTTTATAGACGTGCTCGCATTCTCATTGTATTTACTTTATAGACATGCTCGCATTGTAATAGTACGTACTTTATAGATGTACTCGCATTCTAATAGTATGTACTTTATAGACTTACTCACATTTTAATAGTATGTACTTTATAGATGTACTCGCATTCTAATTGCACATACTTCGCAGACATACTCACATTCTTATGGTATGTACTTTATAGATGCACTCGCATTCTAATAGTATGTACCTTATAGATGTGCTCGCATTGTAATCGTACGTACTTTATAGATGCACTCGCATTCTCATTGCATTTACTTTATAGACGTGCTCGCATTGTAATAGTACGTACTTTATAGATGTACTCGCATTCTAATGCTATATACTTTATGGACGTACTCACATTTTAATAGTATGTACTTTATAGATGCACTCACATTCTAATTACACATACTTCATAGACTTACTGGCATTCTAATAGTATGTACTTTATAGACGTACTCACATTTTAATAGGATGTACTTTATAGATGTACTCACATTCTAATTGCACATACTTCATAGACTTACTGGCATTCTAATAGTATGTACTTTATAGATGTACTTTTGGTTTAATAGTATTGTCGCGTGACTTCCCCTTGGTTAATACCGGGAAAATCACAGATAGCCAAAACCAGCTTTAATTCCAAAGGCGTTCAGTTCAATTATCGGATTTCACTATATATACGTGGGAGGAAGAAAGAGGAAGAAGAGGCTGAAGCTTACCTGTCGCGTTCGCCGGCAGTTCCAAAGCCTGCAGGAAATAAACTCACACGAAAAACGGATTTATAATGTACCGGGAAAATAATGAAAGGATTTATTTACAATTTCCGGTAACAAAGAAAACGCGTGATAATAACTACTGTTCCGAAATGGAGCACTCCCTCACCAGACTTGAACACACACAAAGGGAATATAAATGGAAAATAATGTGTGGTGTGTAACTTAGCTCTGACTTGCTCGTGGTCTCGTCCGGGATTGTCAGGCCCCGAGCTCGCAGTCCCGACGCGGCTCCAGTGTTGGTGGGAAACCGCTCGACGTTGGTGCAAAATTCTCGCTCCACCCTGCTAGGCCAGCGTCCACTGCAGTGGGAAGCCACGCATCCACACGCAATCACTCGTGAGGTGCCGTACGTGAACGCAGGGGAGGAGAATCGTCAGCGCTCCACTGTCTCTCCACCGTCTGTCGTCGTCCAACAAGCAAGAGTCCAGGGTCAGTGAGCAAGGGCCAAGAATGCAAGGGGCAACGTCCAGCGCAGGGAGAAGGTCCAGAGCAAGGGAGCGAAAATGTCGGTCTCTCTCCACTTTTTATCGATCCCTCCTGACTTCATCTGCCTCTCTCCACCAATGCCCACAGGCCACCACTACTGTGTTTCGTTCTCCACCTATCACACACAGTCCGCCCTTTCACGTCATTGGCGTGCCCTGCCAATCAGCGTGATGCACCTATGTGCCTTTCTCTTCACCAACCAGTCAGCTGCTTTTTGCCTCCTTACGTCATTGGCCGTGCTCTTCCAATTGGTCAACTCCTGCCCAATAGCGAGTCATTCTGGGCATGGCTCGCGGCCTGCCTGTGTGATGTGTGTTCAACCAGGCGGTGTTGTTAGCCCTGGTGCTTTATGCCTGGCTTTTGGTTAGTTTTTACTGTCATTTATTAATTAGTGTACTAATGGGCCTGACTTGTGTCTATGTGCGGTGCCATAAGGGACAACGGAATGATCACAAGGTTTTACGAACCCGGGAATTAACATAATCCCTATGATAATTAGCACAAGGGTCATGCTTGAATGACCACGGAGATACACTTACGCGAACAAACCGCCTAAACAAACTTATTACATGTGGGGTTCCCTATCACGATAATCGGAGCACACTACCTATACAGATCTACCTGACTCTATATATCACTCTACCCCCACCGACATAACAGTATGTACTTTATAGACGTGCTCACATTCTGTTTTGTACATACTTCATAGATGTACTCGCATAATTAATTTTACAGACTTTATAGACGTAGTCACATTCGAAAAGTGCATACTTTATAGACATACATTATATTTGTACTGTCGGACCCTGACATTCGTGGAGGATACTTTCCTGGAAAATACTGCGAATGTCGAATCCGTGAATGTGGGGGCATTGTTTCAATGGGAAAAGAGGGGATGGGTTCCCAGCGGTTCCTGATTCATAGGGGATTTTTTTTTTCTGTCTTTACAATGTAATTACAATGTAAAAAAAAATTCTGACATGCAAAGTCATAAGATTAAGATAGCTCCTCAGGCTCCATGTTGTCAAAGCCTTCCTTGGCTTTGAGTTGTACCCCACCTTAAATCCTTTATAATACCATCTAAAATGTTGATATACATTAATGGGAACATAGAGAAATAATCAATAATATATCCTCTACCCCTAATTCAAGAGAGTTGACCGAGCAGGCCTCCCTAACCATGTGTGCCATGGTCCAATCGACCAGGAAACACACATGAAAAGAGTATGTTCTTTCATGACTTCCCCCTCCCAGATTCTGGGCCTTGGGGCCCCTACTAATCAGTGAGTGCACTGTCCTTTGAAGGAGATTAGGCTTGCTGTTATCATTTGCTCAAATTCACTGGAGGAAGTTAAATATCCCACAATGTCCTTCATAAAAGTAGAGGCCTTTGTGTGCCAGAACTCTGATCTGAAGGAATTTCCTGTGGTTTCAAGGTCGTGTCAGAAAGCAATATATGAAATAAAGGGAGGCCATCTTATCATCGTGATACTGAAAGGATGTGAGATGCAGTTAAATGTCATGTTGCAGAGATGCAGTTTCTGCCAAGCTATCACTCAGGTGAGGAACAGCTTTGTGTAAAGTGGATTCGTTGGGAATATGCTGAATAGAGTTTTTTTAGGAATGTGGAGTTATATAAATATGCTAAGGACAGAATTGGACACAAAACATTTACTTGTGGTGTGTCTGCCTCAATGAAAGAGAGCACATTATAGGATGTCACATCATTAGGTAATTACTCTTTATGAGCTTCGCTAAAAACTGTGAGCCTTGACATCTTGAATGACGTATCCAGAGAGCTTTGCAAACGGGGCTGAATTCCCGACTTGTCAAAAGCACAATTTATTTGTTAGACATGGCCACGACCTCTTGTTTGAGAGTCAGATTGAGGATGTGTTTACATGGTAGAAGACAAATCACTTCTGGTGTTGAGTACCGAGGAAAAAGTCTAAACTCGTCACTCATAATGCGTTAGTAAAGAAAAAGGAGTTTATTTCAATTTTAACGAGAACGGCACTCGGTAGAGCACATACCTGCGCCAGGTAAACAGTTTATGTTTTGTATCCCAATGATAGGCCGGATCTGGATTCGGACCTGAACCAAAATCTAATTGGCTTGTCTAGTTTTGTCACCTAACACCTAACACTTTGTCACCTAACAAACGCATCCACCTAGTTTAGTCATGTCATCCATAACTTTTTTTAAATATCATGTGTTACGGATTCGTCACTTCCGTTGTTGTGGTTTTCATCCACTGTAAACATTTTTGGTTGCATGCACTATTATTGTTATCGTTTAGGTGAAATAGAGATAACTGTTTTCAAAAGGTAAAAAAAAGTTAGTGTTTTAAAAGAAACCAAAAACCGGATCGGGAACCGGAGGAGGAAAAAGGAGGCGGAGCAAGTGAGATGGACAAGGAGCCGAGCTGCTTGGAGGTCTTGAGCAAATGCTGGTGAACGGGGGTCACGAGTGAGCTTTGGGTTTCCTGGGAAAGGGATTCCTGCGACAGAGTTTTTATCGCTGTGACAGATAAACCTGAGTGACAGGTTTTGCGGTTGATTCCGAAGAGAATCATTGGAGTGCCGTTACGTCTCGAGAACGGACCGTTGGCCATTTTGCCTCGCGCCTGATTTCGCATCGCTCCAGGTTTTTCACCTCGCTCCAACCATTTCAACGCATCCAGCCGTTAGCTTGGTTTGCATGTGTAACGTGGATTTCGAGCGGGAATTTGTGGTTCGCCGTGTGGGGAGCCGTTGAACATCCATACCCAAAGGTGTGATTTCCCAGTCGCCTCTTGAGGACACCTTTGCCCATCTTTGGCAGTGTGACTGTCAACCAAGCGGGATTCTGGTATCGATACAACATCGTTCTGACGATCACTGGAGCGTGGATCGAATTTGGCTTGAAGCCGGGACAGAGACATTGGGAATGTTATTTTAACTCACTTGGAGCACAGTGAGTTATATTGTACGAAACTGATGGTACCATCATAGGAATGATATATTGGTTGTACAATTGATTAATATTGTTATTGTACTGTTATTCTTGTGTGTCCTTAATACAATACTTGTTTGTTGGTAACAATTGGTGTGGTTTCACCATTGATCTTTGACACACAGAATAACACATCTTTCTGTCGTGACTCCTCTCGGGGCTCGGAGGTACGTGACCGGGGTTTGGGGAGGAGCATGTAACACATGTTATATATCGCTTTTCGTCTGATCACTCACTGGTGAAGAATCACTTAAAAAATAAATAATTATCGTCTCCGAATCTATTTTCAGATCTTCACCAAAATCGAAATGTTTAGTCCTTGTCAGACACACAACCGGTCCACCAAGTTTTGTCCAAATCAGTCCATAAACTTTTTGAGATATCCCGCTATGTATCGTTTTTGGCCTTATCACCCAATGGTGAAGAAATACTTAAACAATTCTACTAGCCGGATCCGAATCCGGATATTCATCAAAATCTAATCATTTCATCCTTGTCACATACACTACCTCTCTACCGAATTTCGTCCGAATCAGTCCATAACTTTTTGAGATATCCTGCTATGTATAGGTTTTGGCCCCATCATCCAATGGTGAAGAATCACTTAAAAATTAAATAATTATCGTATCCAAATCTATTTTCAGATCTTCACCAAAATCGAAATGATTAGTCCTTGTCAGACACACAACCGGTCCACCAAGTTTCGTCCAAATCCGTCCATAAACTTTTGAGATATCCTGCTATGTATAGTTTTTGGCCCCATCTCCCCATGGTAAAGAATCACTTTAAAAATTCTAGTAGCCGGATCCGAATCTGGATCTTCACCAAAATCTAATCGTTTCATCCTTGTCACATACACTACCTCTCTACCAAATTTCGTGCGAATCAGTCCACAAATTTCTGAGATATCTTGTTCACAGACAAACAAACAGACAGACAAAGGTGAAAACACAACCTCATCCACCTTTGGTGGTGGAGGTAATTATGAATCCCTTTAACTTGCATCCTCGTTTCACCCTTCTTATAGATAGGAGTGATGGTGGAGGCAACAAAATACTAGATTACAACAAAATGATTCACTGCACCAATCTCCTTTCTTAGCAATGCACAAATGATCAACCACGTGTCCGAAGAACCATACAGGTGGGTGTCAATTATTGGATATTTCTGGCCATAATCCTCAAAGAAAAACAAATTCCACCTATTCTAATGAGACATTTGTCACATCTACAAAATAACTAGAAAAATGGCCTAAATATCTTTGGTCGTATCTAAGCATCAATATTGGAAACTCCCTGTCATCCTCCATCTCATGCTGGAATTGAAGATGGCTGCCAATTTGGGTTGAGAGTCAAGGAACTGAAAGGCCACCTTGATTTGTAAAGGCAAATGTTTATTTAATTTTCTACATTAGTACTGCAGTCTGTTGTGTAGGGGTCCAATCACAAAGCAGTTTAGGAAAAAAATAAAACGAAATGGTACGTGGTTTAGTACTCCTAGGGGTCTAAGATACCCTGGGTATCATTAAAAATTGGGGGCAATAATTGCAGAAATAAACCCTACAACAGGTATAAGCCTCACCTATCCTACATAGGAGGAGAATCGGGGTAGGGAAGCCTTGAATTAATTAGTGGGTCAAACTGCCGCGTCCGCCGACCGTGCATATATATATATATATACAATATATATATATATATATATATATATATATATATATATATATATATATATATATATATATATATATATATATATATATAATATATATATATATACAGTCACGTGAAAAAGTAAGTACACCCCATGTAAAGTTTTGACTTTTTCAACATATTTCAACATACAGCGATTTGATCTTCATTTCAACAATATTGATAGATAAAGGTGATATAATATTGTTGTGGTTTTGGAATAAAGGTTAATTCCCCCTCGGAGGTAGACGCACCACAACATGCAGCCTCGCGATAGTTCAGTTATTTCTTCGTGAATGTAAGCGTAGTCCTTTCCTGTGTTTAGTTTTGCGTTGAGTAGGCCAGTGAGCTTAGGTGTTCTTTTGGCAATAGCATGCCACGTGGCAGGCCTGAACAAGTCTACCAAGGCGGAAGGGAGGCGCGGCAGGAGGAGTGGCCGGTAAGCACGAGCCGCCAATCAGGGCTCGAGGAGAGTGGCTAACCACGACGAGCAGAGGCGGGGTTTGGAACATTCGGGTAAGGTCGGGGCGGAGCCATAAAAACCCTGCTCCGAGTCCCCCCACGGCAGACGAGAGTTCAGTTGATTTGAGGAGAGAGACGGGAGATGAGTCAGAGTCATGTGCTGAGTTACAGTTCCCTGTGAGACGAGTTACAGTTCCCCGTGATAGTGAGTTGGGTTGAGTTTGAGAACGCGAGTGGAGCTGCAGAACGAGCGAATTGAATTGCCGATTGTACACGAATTTTCCCCGTGCCCTGTGCTCTGCGCTGTATTAATCGCGCGCTCGAGAGGACAACCTGTACCGGGCCACAGACGCGCGATCTCCTCCTGCCTGCCTTCGCCTGCATATGTGCCGTGAACACTGGAGAGCCACGCCAGGCGAACTGCCCCGGAGCAACCGACGGAAGAGCGCGCTTTGTGCGCGAACTTCTTCTCTTCTTCTCCCCGTGTGTGTGAGTGGGCCCTGTGTCTGGAGATAAGTCAAACTGGTTAAGCTTCTGCTCTGTGTCCCCTTTCCCTCATTCTGAATCATTGTACAGTGTAAATAAATCGTGTTCTTCCTCTGATTTGACCATCCTGTCCCTTCCATCAATTGGCTTCACATGGTACGAATAGAACTGCTCGAATCGGGTTCCCTAAAAGTAACAGCATGAGTCACATGATACGCATACCGCTCGGGCGTACTCGATTAAGCGTGGCTTGTGCGAGGTTCGATCCCCGCTTTCGTGGCAGCGTGGGTTAAAGGTACGTGCGAATTTGTCCCGATACCCTTTTTCACATTTGCTCCGGAAGTGGCGATTCGGCCTCGCGGACACGAAGACCCAGGGGGAAAAAGGGGTTTAACCCCCCTTTGTAACGGGAACAGGCTTCGGGAGATCCGCAACAAATTTGTAGTCGGGAGAGGGATTTGAACCCTGGAAAAAAATTTTGGACAAATTGGCCGCAGCAAATTTGTGTTTGGGAGTGTGAGATAAATGGACTGAGAGTGCGCTTCACGCACTCGAAATTACGAGTGGACGAAATTTAGTTTAAAAACCAAAATTAAATTCGTACCATGGCTGGCCAAGGTGGTCGAATGCCGGTGGGGGTAATGGAAGATGAAGTAGAAGAAGAAGAATTAATGACCCAGGGCCCACAAGAGGAGTTGGTAGATGAAGGGGAAAGTGAAGAGGGTGCGGCAGTTGGCGTAGAAAATGGCGGCGCCTCGCACGTGGCGGTGGCAGCCGGGCCCGCTGTGCGAGTCGGGTTTGACATTGAACTATTCCTGACCCAAATTAATGCAAAAATGGACGCATTGGGGGACGAAATAAAAGAATTCAGGTGCAACATGGAGGGGTTGGAAAACAAAATGGACACCCAGAGAGAGGAATCCAGGTGCGATCTGCAGAAGATGAGTGCAGAATCAAAGAGGGATATGAAAAAGGCGGGGGAGGACATCAGGCGCAGGTTGAGCGGGAAGGTCGTGGTGGTACGCGACGAGGTGACATGGTGTGGGGAACGCGTGGGGAGTGAGGTAGAGCAGAGGACAGCCGGGTTGGCCGGGGCTGTGGGGGTTGCGACACGGGGTGTAGAGGAGCTGACGATCGTCGAATTGGACAAAGAAATTCTGGGGGTGCCGGCGAGGGTTGAGTTGGAAAAGAAATTTTATGGGCGCCGGCGATCGTCGAAGACAAAGAAATAATTGGGGCTGAAGAGACGGGAGAAACAGAAAATAAATCACCGGAGAAGGAAGAAATGGAATGCACACAAAGTTAGTATTTACACCGTGATGCCATGCTTACTGACAACATTAAAAGTTTGCAGGTGATGGCGAAGAAGCCGGGGAAGGAGGACCCCGAGGTGAGAAAAAATGGCGCTAATGTGTTTGGCGTGAACGGGTTTTCGGCACGCTTGGGAGAAAGGCGAGACCCGGGCGTTCGCGATGGGCCCATTGTGCAAAGTACAAGTGAGGGTGGCACAATTTGCAAAGGGCCGATTGTGCGGTGTATGAGGACGACTGGTACGGAGTGAGAGAGAGAGTCCGTACCCGAGTGCATGAAGCGCGAGTGTGTTACGGAATGTGTACGAGAAGAGTGTGTGAGAGAAGAGTGTGCACCGGAGTGTGCAGGAAAAGAGTGTGTTACGGAGTGTGGGCGAGAATGCACACCGGAGTATGAGTGGAAGTGTGCACCTGGGAGTGTAGAAAAAGAGTGTGCGATGGCCGAGTGTGTTACAGAGTGTGAGGGAGAATGCACACCCGAGTGTGTAACGGAGTGTGTGGGAGGTGCGTGTGCACCTGGGTGTGCGAGTGCAGAGTGGGTCGCGAGTGGTGAGAACAAGGCTCAAGCATCGACACCGACCGTGGTAGCGCCTAGTGGGACGGGTAGCAGACGTGAGCCCCCAGTGAGTTGTGTGCTGCAGGGACCGGAGGGAATCCGTGCTGCGTCGGTCTCACAAGGACCGGCGTGCACGATTCGTACCGGCCCCCGCACTGTATGGTTGGTGCCGTGCCGTGGTGGCAAAGGCGATCGGCGAGATTCAAGGGGAGGTAGGAGTTTTCGGAGCGGCACGCCTTGTCGGGTGCGGTGCTCCGACCATGGCCGGTTGGGTCACCGTGCATGGGACCGCGAGGCCCCGCACCGGGATGGAGCCCTGCACCTCGGCCCATCCCTCCATACCTCCCCCCTTGGATCGAAAATGCCAGACGGACACCCCATACAGGCGACCAACCACCCGAATGGATCGCTCGGCCCTTCGAGGCCGAGCTGTGACAACGTACACCCACATGGAGAGGCTCGTAGTGTAGCGGACTGATGGGAGTAGTGTACCCCCACGTGGGGGAATGGTAGTTTCACCATTCCTCACACAGCGGGGCCCATGAGCATTCGTTTAGGGGGATGGCAGTGATAGGCACATGGAGGTGCCAGCAATGGTTGCCTCCATGGGGCACTGAAGCTAGCCAAGGGAGGGCTAGAATAATGTTAGGGATCTAGAAGACTGTAGGGACAAGAATTAAGTAGTGACACCTTTACTGTAGCGGGGACGTAGGTAGCTTAGGTGGTTGATAAAGAACAGGGAATGCATAGTGTAAAGGGACGACGGGGAAGCACGAGTTGTAGGGGAAGTAGATAGATGGATGATGCTGTGTGTGTGAGGAATTGTGTTGAGAACAAATGGAATTGTGTTTGAGGTGTGTGAGCACAAATGGTGTGCGAGATAAATGGTGTGCGAGATAAGTAGTGTGGAATGCTTGCTGTAGAATGAGTGGTGTGGAGTGCATGGTGCGAAGGATCGAATGGGGAAGAGTGGAACCCATTCGCGAAAGCCCGGGGGGGGGGGGGTAGTATAAAGCCAGGTAGAGGGCATAGGTAAATTGTATGGATATTGACACCTGTGGTGCAGGTAGTAGAAAGAAGTGCTTTGTTGGGTGCATGAGTCTGTGACATGGCTGGGCGTGTGGCTTAATTGGTGCGTATAGTTATTGGGGCATTCCGCCACTGGTAGTTTGTCGGCCAGGTGAGGCCGCGGGTACGCTCTGGGAGCCGGTTAGGTTACTCGTGAGTGGGGCCAGAGGATCCCAGGAGAGGACCCGGGTTGCCCGATGCCAAGGTTGGCACAGAGGGGGTAAGAGCCAGGGAGGGCCTTCCCCGATTAGATAGTCACGAGGAGCAGGTAAGCTCGGGTGGCAGCTTCAGGGGTGGAGGTGCGCAGGTAGGTCGACCTGCTGGTAGGGCCACACGACCCAGCCCCGAAATTGTGCAAGCGCACAGTGTGAAAATTCGTTGGGTGAGACCCAAATTCAGAGAGCACCACAGTGTGGGCAATGGGAATTCGGGTTCTTAGAACCACATAGTTCAAAGAGGCCGATTGGCAGGGTACGAACCTGGGTAGTGTAAAAGAGTAATGTCATTAGAGTAGTTAGGAGATGAGAAATCCCTTCGCACCATCCACAGCCATTCACCGAGGAGGACGAGCTCCACACCTAGGCTCTGTAGACTGTTTGAGTGGTAAGACGCTTCATGACGAAAAAGTGACATTGTGTTTGTTCCATCCCTTCCTTCTTGGGAGGGATTGGGAGACGAATTTGGCATAGAGGGGGATATGGGAGACAAGACGTAGTGACGGATTGTAAATACAAGAAAGGGCTAGGGTAGTGTAAGCTGACGTTGGGGGGTACGGACGGTTAGGGACGAGCCTGCTCTGCTCGCTCCTCTGCGCCCCTCCTGCTGCATTACCTTGTTTTGCTGTGTACCTTTGTGCCCTTTCCGCTTTGCTGATCGTGCTTTGTCTCTTCCCCCACCCCAGGACCATTTTGGAGATGGAACTGTGCAGCACCATCGACTGTTCAGCATCCCTGCTGCACTTTGCTGCATCTGTGCAGCTGAATGGCGTGGCACTTTGCTGCCGTATCCTTTTCATTTGTTATAACTTTGCTGCACATGTGCAGCACCCTGCGGCCACAAACACTTTGCTGCACATATTTCACTTATGGACCACAAGTTTTGTAGCCTTACACCTCATCTGTGTAGCACTTTGCTGCAAATTCACCTTGCATCTTCGGACCACTTGTTTTGAGTGGCATCAATGTCACGCATTCGGACCACATAGGGTTGGCCCTGCTGGCAGAATACAATAAACACAGTTTTGCGTATTTTTATTCTTGTGTGCTAGGGACGAGAAGAATTGTAAGTTTATTTAGCCCTGAAGAGCAGGAATGGCCTGTATGCCGGTCCGGGGGATTGCTGGTTTGATATGTGCACACAGAAGATGCAAGCAGGAAGATGCAAGAAGCAAGCTGCAAAAATGTGATTTTTGAGTGTGTTTGTGTACTTTGCTGTGCTTTCTCTCCCCTCCAATCTTCTTTCCCAAAAGGACAGGTCCTGGGTCATAGAATTGTAAATAAGTTAGTTTTTGTGCTTGTATATAAAAATGCTGCCCACCGGCTCTATGTTTAGTTTGAAAACAATTCCGCAATTCGGTTAATCGTGGGCGTGATTCTGTTATAGTAGCTACTCAACGTAGTAGGTGGGACATATTTAGTGTTTTAAAACTGTCGCATACATGGGTTAGAGTTAATGTCAGAGGGAACCACGTCTATATGTCACATGTAACAGTAAAGGTTAGTCCCAGATCTTTCTCAAAACCGGTCGTTCCAATTGTTGTAGGTTCGACTCGGGGACGAGTCTGACGAGGGAGAGGGGTAGTGTTGCGGTTTTGAGTTTTGTACAGTCAGTATAATAAAGGTTAAAATGTCCCCCTCATAGTTAGTCACACAAGCAACATGTAGCCTCGCAATAGTGTAGTTATTTCTTAGTATTTGTTTGCTTAGTCCTTTTCCTCTTATATGTTAGTTCTGCGTTGAGTAGAGAGTAAGGAGAATAGGTCCTACTTCTATTGACTATCCTGCCTCTCTAGCCTCATGCCCCTTTGCGCTGACTTTGGTTCATTTTGGGCGAATTAACACGAGGCAGGCCTAGGAGGGTCGGGGCGGAGCCGAATGAGGGCGGCAGAGGAGCTGACGGTAAGCACGAGCTGCCAATCAGTGCTCAGAGGTTGTGGTGGCAGCACTGCGTCACAGGGCGTGGTAAAAAGTTTTGAGAGGGTTCGAGAAGGTTCGGGGGCGTATCTATATAACCCATCGCGCAAAGCCTCCGAGGGGACTTGAGGACTCGCTGATGAGAGAGAGGACTCACGCGCACTGACCAACCAGGAGGACTCGTTGACGAGCAGGAGTTGAGAGCGTCAAAGAACATTGAGACACGCGGGTGAAGAAAGACGCGCATGAACCGGAATACGCGCTATTATAAAGTGACGCTCGGTTGAGCTGGAGGCCGAGCCGCGTACAGTGCATTAAGTCTCACGAGTGATAATGGCTGTGTAATCGCCAGCCGCGCTGAGAGACGCGCACTCTCCCTTATACCTCATCGGCTGCTTTGTTCGGGAGACGCGCTACGAGGTTCCTTCCACCACCTGCTGCCATCGTCGCGGGACGTGCTGGGACCGTGGAGAGCTGGACGGGGCCGTTCCTGGATGACCACGTCGACGCGTTTGGCTGAACATCAACCCATCTGCAATTCCCTGTGTGAGTGTGATGGGCCCGAGTCTGGGCAGTAAGATAAGACTGTCTAAGTGCTGCTCTGTGTCTCTGCGCCCCGATCATTGTATATACATGTGGAAATAATTAAACCTGTGTTCTTCCTTTTTTCCATTCGATCGTTCCTGTGATATCCTCATTGGCTAAGCGTGGTATGAATAGAACCGCTCGAATCGGGTTCCACTACCTAAACTGCACGGACCACGTGGTACTCAATCCGCTCGGCGTACCCAAACCACATGTGACTCGTGCGAGGCTTGCTTCCTCGCTTCTGTGCCGGCGCAGGGATTTAGGTACGAGCGAGACTTGGTCCCGAAACCCTACTCTGTGTTTTGCTCGGAAGAGGCGTTTCAAGTCTCGGTCCCGCCAAGCCCAGAAAGAACAAGGGGATTAATCCCCCCTTGGTAAGGGGAAGAAGGGCGGCGGAGAACCGTAACAATATATATATATACAGTGGGTATCAAAAAAAAAGGTAATCCGAATTCAAGAGGTTAATATGCAAAGGTTATTAATTTTGACAATTTACCTGTGGTTTACTAATTAAGAGGAGATCCTCAGCTTTCCATTGATACCTTCCATGCATCATTGCTGTCACACATGACCGAGTACATGTTCATTGAAAATGACAAGTTCAAATCGCATTTTTACAAGTTTGGCTAATCGGTGCAAGTCAGGATAATTGGTGCAAAATGAACGTCAGATGTGAACTTTTCTCAGGAATGATTGGCCTTTATGCACCCACACCTTCATGTCCACCTCCCCTTTCAACACAAAGCTCACAGCGGCGGAGCATGCCCTGAACTGCTCGTCTCACCATAGCCGGGTCATTGCACAAAGCATCCACTTCATGTCGAATTCGGCCCTGCAATTCATCAAGATCACGGGGAGGAGTTACGAACACCTTGTTCTTTAAATGTCCACAAAGGAAATAATCACATGGTGAGGTTCGGTGATCTTGGCGGCCATTCCACTGCATGGTTGAGGGCGATGACTCGGTCTCCAAAGAGTTCCCTCAGTCGATCTCGGACAGTGATAAGACGATGTGCTGGGGCACCCTCTTGGGCCCACCAGAGATATCTGAAGACACCACGAACCTGTCGCTCAAAGTTCTCCTCCAGCCAGATCATCTGCAGATACCTGTTACCATTGACATTCCTTTGAAAGAAAAATGGTCCGATCATCTGACCACTTCCACAAAGTCCCAACCAAACAGTCCACTTTTGTCGATTCATGTTGGTGTCAAAATTTAATTCCGGGGGTTGTCCTGTCGGTGCATATTCAAGAACATTATGGGTATTGACCTTGCCATCCATGGCGAAAGCAGCTTCGTCGCCGATAACGAGATACCGCAGGAAATTGACATCTGCTTCGCAACGTGCTATCAACCATCCGGCAAGCACCAGCCTCCTGGCAAAACCCCCTGGCGTAGGTTGATGCTGGATGTGAATCCGATATGGATGTTGATCTGGTGGAGGTCCAGTCTTGTGATTCGATTGAATGTTGCCGAAGGCAATCCAGTCCCATTTCGTCTTGTGCTGGTATGCCTAGAATGCTCCAAAACTTGCTGCCTTACTGCTGCAATGTTCATTTCCGATCGCCCAGTGCGCCTCCTACCAGAATTCTCCTTGTTGCGGGTTGAGGCTAGTGCCATGCTCTTGGTATTTTCTAACTTTCGCCCAGATGGTTTTGGCTGCTGGAGGCTCCCGTTCTGGGAAATGTTCCCTGAACGCATCAAGAGTTCGCTGCAAACACTCCAGTTTGGTGAAAGGTTGTAACCACGAAGGTCCGCTGTTCAGTCGTACGTTGAACCATCGTTTCAATGACTCAGACTGTCTCTAAACCCATACACTGTAGGCCCATCTTAAATACCCATCTTAAACAAAGGATGACGCAACCGACGATTACCAGACCAGCTTAACAATTTTACATAATCAACTTGGCAGTCGACAAGTAATGCATCCATTTCAAACTGTCTTGCACCGATTAGCCAAACTTGTAAAAATGCGATTTGAACTCGTCATTTTCAATGAACATGTACTCGGTCATGTGTGACAGCAATGATGTTTGAAAGGCATCAATGGAAAGCTGAGGATCTCCTCATAATTGGTAACCCACATGTAAATTGTCAAACTAAAAACCTTTGCATATTAACCCCTTGAATTCGGATTACCTTTTTTTTGATACGCACTCTATAAATAAATAAATATATATATAAATATATATATATATATATATTGTTACGGATCTCGGTTACGGCACTCCCCTTACCGAGGGGGGTTTAATCCCCTCGTCTATCACACTGGCCATCCGAGTCCTGGAGCTATGACGTCACTTCCCGTCAGCGCTGAATAGGGTAGTAGGCCAATTATTCCTATCACCTAATTACCAGCGCCTTCCGGTAAGCGAGGAAATGAGCCCCGCCCGAGCCGTGGCTGTAATGGACACGCCGAGCGAAGCGAGCCACCACTCAGGCCGTTAACAAAAGGACTAAACCCGACTATAGCGGTTGGTCAAATCGCGCCACAGGTACTCAATCGGGAAAGGACTAAAGCGATCGGGGGAAGAAGAAACCAAAAGGGTAAGAAATAACACAGGTTTATTCACTATCTACAAAACCAAAACCAAGGAAGAAACGAAAGGTAGGACTGTACAGGAAGAGGAAGAAGCAGATACACAAGGCAGCCTTAAAACAGTCTTATATTACCATACGCCCCACAGAACAAACAGACAAACACGAATAGGGACTGGCAGGAAGGAATGGCTGGAAGGAGCAGAAGGTCCAAGCCGATGGCAGGGCAGGAAGGTCCGGGGGCAGATGCGCAGTGTCGAGGTCCGCTCCAGTCCACGCTCCGGTCCACGCTCCAGGCTTGAGGCGAAACCCGGCGGCAGCTGCACGTATGGTTTCACGCGGTCGGACAATGTGAATATATGGCGATATTGTCGTGGTCAACGGACCCACTCTCCTGCCTTACGATTCAGCATGTTCTCCTTTGGTACCTTGCACTTCGGACCTTCACACTCATCTCCCCTCTTCTCATCTCTTGAAGCAGTCCCTCATAGCCGCTTTTATATGGCGTTCTTAGATCAAGCCGCCGGCTCCCAGGACACGCCCAATGGTGAGCTTGCCTCGGCCCTGGTTGGCTTTCAGAGCTCGCCGGTCCGCCCCTTGATGGTGAGTTGACGTGCCACACCTTGTTCTTGTGTCCCGCCCCCTTTTTCCTCGGCCTGATACCGCATGTTCAATGGCGGCTTGGGGCCATCAACCAAACCAAGACAAGGGGCAGCGAACGCTGCCCTACCGCTACTGCACTTTGAAGAGCGGGAGATGATTGGGGAAATTGAAGGGGCGTATCTTATTTGATTAATGCAACATAGATTCAACTATTGGGAACAGATCCTTAACTAAAACACATAATAATGAGATAACTACAGAGAGGTCCTATGGTGCTCTACGTGTTGTACATGGACTAACTAGGGTGCGATCTTTAATAAAGCCAATTAATGGGCATATTTACAGGGGATCATTTATAAGGGAACATTTACTAAAATTTACAAAGTGAAGGTTCTAAAAACCGTAAGAATATATATATATATATATATATATATATATATATATATATATATATATATATATATATATATATATATATATATATATACATATATATATATATATATATATATATATATATATATGTGTGTGTGTGTGTGTGTGTGTGTGTATATGTATATATGTATGTATGTATGTGTATATGTATGTGTGTATGTGTATATTATGCTTGTGGTGTATATGTGTATATATATATGTGTGTGTGTGTATATGTATGTGTGTGTGTGTATATGTATGTGTGTATGTGTATATGCTTGTGTGTATGTGTATATGCTTGTGTGTATATGTGTATGTGTATATGTATGTGTATATGCTTGTGTGTATATATGTATGTCGAATTTATTGGGTGGTTTGGCCTCACACTATAGCAAAGGAAGATGGAAACCTCCTCTTGTAATGGTGCTGTGTCGGTGAGTGATTGAGTCCACATAGTTATTAGATCTACTGAAATCTATATACTCCACAATGTCGGAAGCTCATTTCGATTTAGTTTAATGAACGCAGAGAATGAGAGATGGTGTGCCAGGACGGACCGAATTGTCTCCTCCGGTATCTGGATTACCTCGACCGTATCCGTTATAAAACACACACCTGATTTACATACATCCTGCCATAAATAAATTACAAGAAAATGATCTTCGTGGAAAGGAAAATTGTCTATTTTGTGTGTATTTTGAGATCCAGGTTCATCGCCCGATTTGAACGAGGGGTCGCGACCTCAGCTCCATCCCAACAAACGGAGCTGGATCCTCCTCCTCCTCCTCCTCGAAGGGGCGGGAGATTGTGAAGGCGGGGTGGTGCGCCGGGCGGACGTCGATGTGAACACTACTCCCTCTGCAGGTGATCCGGCCAGGCGCGGTCGCCGACTGTATCGAACGGGCGCGAACCTCTGCTGGCAGCGCGGGCGACACCTTGCAGCACGCGCACCTCCGCTACGTCTCGCCATCGGACCGGGAAACCGCGGGAGATACCCGGAGGAGGCGCCATGGCCTCGGCTCGGCAGGCTACCGTGGGCAGCGGGCACCGCCAACCCAAGGCGCTCCCTCGACCTTCCCCGGTGACCGGTAAGACGACGGGACGGATCTCCGTCGCGGGTCCTGCTCATCGCGCGCGTTCTCCCCGCACGACCCCTAATGGTGCTCGGCCGCGTCACGCATTCCTCTGCACCAATTAACAAGCGGTCCGGGGCCGGAGATCATGGCCCGGATCGCCGTCCATAACTCGCCTCGGTAAGGGTGGCGAGGCTGTCGCGACCGCTCCTGATATATATATGCGCGGCGTCATCATGGCGTCAAGGTGTACCATGTAACAAGTGCGCTGCTTCTTTATCGCTACGAGCTCGTGTTGTGCGAAGGGAAACGCGACAAACGCACACAATGACAATGTGTGTCCGTTACGTCCCGTTTGTCCGCCCGTCGATTTGGCGAGCGCGGACCGTGCACCTGCAGCACGCGACCTGCGCCGCCCGTGACTCATTGGGTCACGTGATCCGCGTCGTCGTCGCGCGCTCCTTCATTCCTTTATGGAAATCGCGCTCGCGCTGCTCACCCGTGTCTCAAAGCAATGCGCTCATTGTTGTTGCCCCGAAGTACGTGTTGTTGTTGTTGTTGTTGTTTAACGTCCGTCAGAGCTCCCGTCCTTTCATTCCCACAATATTAACCGCGGAATGGAGTGCAGGTGAACCTGGGTTCGAATCTCCATACGGTCGCCCTGGTGTTTGATACGCGTCTCACATCATCTGGAGGACTCGTGTCTACCTGCACTGGTTTCCCATGGTTAAAGATCCCATGGCTTGTGTTGAATAAAGAGTAGGCGAGTCGTCACCGGCATCTTTTAACGAATTTCAATTTCCCGCCCAAATCTACGGGGGGGAGGGGGGCACTGCATCAGCAGCACAGCTGTGCTCCCAGCAATGATGCCACCATCAGCCACCTGATGCACACATGAATGAATTCATGAGAAGGAAAGAAAGAAACAACCCCATTCGCTGTTAATCCCAATATGAGGAATTCTTTAAAATGTGTAATTCCCTTTTGGTTCTGATGCACAAGCTCTGTTGTCTTCTTCCTCCTCTTCATTCTTTTCTGCCTCTTCTTCTTCTTTAATGGCCACAATAATTCCCATGCTCATGTGCGGTTGGCAGGGGGAGGCCTTGGCCCAAGTCTTTCACGAACCGGCTGGCCAGACCTGACGTTTACACGGGCTTGGTTATGCACGGCACGAATGAAGCAGGAAGGAAAGTTTCTGAATGATGAATGAAGCAAGCACCCTTGTGCATGAACATGAACCTTTCGGGCACGTGTAGGGTTTCCATTCATACTGTCATGAAAGCTGCCTCAGAAATGTGTCACATTTCATTAGGACCATTTGTGTGGAGTGCAAACCACATAGGTACAGAATGGGAGGGGAGGAGGCACAGTAAGGTATGGGGAAAGCCTGAGGGTGTGAGAGCTAGGGCTCTGGTTACATGGTCGAGGAGGTTCAGGTAAGGCTATTGAAATACAGGAATCCGCTGTACAAGGTGTGGCTTGGTTTCTTGCTTCGGTGTCTGGTGGAAAGCCAGGGTAATTACTACGATACGGCCCTGTATGCTTTTGTCAAAGTTCAAAATATGTTTGGATTTGCTTGAGTTTTCTTGTTTGTGGACCTTTTCTCATAGGTCCTCGCTGTGGAATATTGTTGAATCAGGACTTACTTATGTTGGTTTATTATTCCCACGCTTTTTGAAAAAAACCCCAAAAAAAACAGGAAGGATATTGTAATCGGCTCTGTCTGTCTTGGTGGTCTTTAAGGGTCTTGGGGGACTTAAAGGGTCGTCAAAGGTCTGAGGGGTCACAGCAGACTAAACGTAATTAAGAGTTCACAGACTGTTTTGGGTCTTAATTTAATTTGAAGAAGAAGACGTTTTGGTCGCATATAAACATACATACATACAGACATACATGTACAAACAAACAGACAAACATAACCATATACGTTTGCTCTATTATAATAATATATATATATATATATATATGGGTATTATGTATATACGTGTATGTCCCGCTATCTCCTCCTAAACGGCTTTGCGGAAATCCACCAAACTCTGCAGTTATGATGGCACAACGGTGCAAGAGCAGTATCATTTTTGGTCTGCCCCCTGGGGCGAGGTGAAAAGGTCAATTACCAAAAAATGCAATTACGGGCACATTTCTGAACAATTTTTGTTCTTTTTTGAAAAAAAAAATTTTTGACGCATGGAATATCTAACGTTTGAATTTGTCCCCCTGTTCATGCCCCAGACAGTGGGTATTTCGGGTCACAGGGGTCAAAACCGCGAAGAAAAAAAAACCATTAACACAAAATTTGATGTTGGGTCAATCCTGGTACAACTTTATGCCATGTTTAAAATTTGCTGTTGGTGAGAAGAGTGGGGATTTGTGATGACGCGTCATCGACTTCACTCTCGTTAATCTTGTGTTTCACGTCGCAAAATGTGCACGTTATTGAATCGTAATTTAATTATTTTTAAGGGTTAATCTTAGCCTAATTGCTAATGCTCACTATTACATCACTTACAGGAGGGCTGTATATTTATAATTTTTGAATGGAGTTTGGGGTTAGGAAGTGGCGGTCTGTACCTGGTAGGCTATGAGCCAAGGGGGTTGGTCGGTACCATACAGATGGAGTAAGGCTCATTGTGATTTTTAGCAAGATATATGTCCCTAGATATGAAAAAAAAGTGATAGCAGTGTATAACTCTCGGCCATCTCTGTGTTATCACCCGAAATATTATTATACGCCCGCTTCGCTTCGCCAAAAAATGTGATATTTGCTAAAATTGGAATAAATATGTTTTTAAGGACCACAGAGTGCCAATAATTTGCATACTGGATGCCAACTAATATAGTAATAGAAATATAGAACATTTGTGGGGGTTATTTATCAAAATATTGATATAATGACAAAAAATATGTTAAATGTAGTGAAAAAGTGGTCGAAATCGCTTCGAGTTCAGAATTAACATTGTACATTTTTGTCAATATTTCAAAAATGAAAACTCCCAGAGTAACATTTGACCCCTCAAAATCTTCGCAAGGAACCACTGCATTTGAATATATCATTACTTTGTAATATGGTGGTTGTTTGGGGCACATATTTTGGCAAAGTTCAAAATATGTTCAACCATACCCCCTAATTTTGATATTTTGGAACGAACATAGCTTTTGAACATTTTAGGTTTATTCGTCTACTACTTTTGGTATCTCAGTGTAATTTTTGGTATTCGCTAGTATCCTAAAGTAGGTTTGTAACATCAGCTACATTATATTTCACAATGCATGCAAACTTGCTCCACACTCTAGGTTTATCATGATCTCTCGAACAAATACGATCTCGATCTCGATCTCGGCACTCTGTGGTCCTTAAAAACATATTTATTCCAATTTTAGCAAATATCACATTTTTTGGCGAAGCGAAGCGGGCGTATAATAATATTTCGGGTGATAACACAGAGATGGCCGAGAGTTATACACTGCTATCACTTTTTTTTCATATCTAGGGACATATATCTTGCTAAAAATCACAATGAGCCTTACTCCATCTGTATGGTACCGACCGGTCAATTTGGGGGGTCTGGCTCATAGCCTATGGTGTGTACATGGTGGACGGATGAGGTCACAATTTCCACGATGTGTGGATGTAGGTGTAGGTATAGTCCTATCCCCATAACCATCACCTCACTGTGACATTTTCCTCTCTCTCTGCCATGTTCTTCCATGCTAAGCTGCATTTGGATTTGCAACTCGTGCCTGGGCGCGTATCGATACGTAACGTTTCAGGTTTTTCACCATGAATAAAACCGAGTCACATCAGTTGTGTGTTCACAAATGAGGAGCTCAGTGTGTGCTGGATAATGATAACACTACTGCGACATCATCCTTCATCAACCACAGCAACACCCAAAGGAACGGTTTTTGCTTCTGAACACAGCACACTGCTGCTCACTCACATCCTGATGCAGACGAGGAACTTTCAAGCAGACTGCGTGGCATAACTTGCAGGTGGAAGAACAGCATCGATTTATAAACCGTACATGATATTTGCTTATGGACACTTCCTTGAGCCTCGACCTGTGTCTGCATCTAAGGGTCCTTATTTCTAAGTCATGTAGAAATGTAGTTTGATCCTTCAAAGTTAATTATTTTTTTTTGTATACAAGATCGAGGCTCCTGTAAGAGCTAACATTAATGACAAAAAAAAAAACGGACATATAAGACATAACTAGATGGTATTCATAGAATACTTACCCTGCGCAGACAACTTGGTGTGAGGCATTTCTTCTGTTTTTAAAGGTTGTTTTTTTTGATCCAACATGGCTGCCAGACCACGTGAGCGATGAAGCATAAATGTATAATCTCGAATATAATTGTTGCAGAGATCATGCTCAATACATTTCAAACTGATCAGACTAAGCGTTGTCCCTGTCGAATTATGACATCATAATTATGGCACCAATGACGTCATCGTTAACAACACCTATTCCCCATATGGAGTTATTTACAATGAGCCACGTTTAAATTTTTTCCATAGAGTGGTTTTGGAGATATAGAGGTGCAACGTTTTTCGTTTTTTCCAAGATGGCGCCTGTAACACATAACCTATGACGTCATGATTATCATTAAAATATTCTAAAGGAGGAGGTGCTCCTATGGTGAAAATTTAGTGTCCATCAGACCAACAGTTGCAGAAAGAAAAAAATGATCAGATTGATCAGTGTTGTATTTGTCGAATTATGACGTCATAACGAAGGCACTGATGACATCATCATTGACATATCTTATTCCCCATGGGGCGTAGTTGACAATGAGCCATGTTTCAATTTTTTTCCATGGAGCGGTTTCGGAGATATGGAGGTGCAACTTTTTTCGATTTTTCCAAGATGGCGCCTGTACCACGTGACCTTTGACGTCATAATTATTATTTTAAAAATTCGACAGGAGGAGCCGCTCATATTCTGAAAATTCCGTGCCAATCAGACTGACAGTTGCAGAGGATTTTTTTTTTCATACTGATCAGATCAAGCGTTGTACTTGTCGAATTATGACGTCATAATTAAGGCAACGATGACATCATCAACACATCTTATTCCCCATGGGGCGTAGTTGACAATGAGCCAGGTCTCAATTTTTTCCATGTAGTGGTTTCAGAGATATAGAGGTGTTCGGTTTTTCCAAGATGGCGCCTGTACCACATGACCTATGGCGTCATAATAATCATTAAAATATTCTACAGGAGGAGGCCCTAGTATGGTGAAAATTTTGTGTCAATCGGACCAAGAAATGCAGAGAAATAAAATTCATACTGATCGAATCAAGTGTTGTACTTGTCGAATCATGACGTCATAATCAAGGTGCTGATGACATCATCATTAACATATCTTATTCCCCAAGCGGAGTACTTGACAATGAGCCATGTTTAAATTTTTTTCCATGGAGCGGTTTTGGAGATATAGAGGTGCAACATTTTTCGATTTTCCAAGATGGCGCCTGTACCACGTGACCTTTGACGTCATCATTATCATTTAAAAAATTCGACAGGAGGAGCCGCTCATATTCTGAAAATTCCGTGCCAATCAGACTGACAGTTGCAGAGGATTTTTTTTTTCCATACTGATCAGATCAAGCGTTGTACTTGTCGAATTATGACGTCATAATTAAGGCAACGATGACATCATCAACATATCTTATTCCCCATGGGGAGTACTTGACAATGAGCCATGTTTCCATTTTTGAGCGGTTTGGGAGATACAGAGGTATAACGTTTTTCCAATATGGCGTCTGACCCACGTGACCTATGATGTCATAATTATGAATAAAAAAATTTCCACAGGCTGAGGCGCTCATATGGTAAATTATCGTGTCAATCGGAAGAATGGTTGTCGAGAAAATGATTTTTTTTAATGTACACACGGCACACATCGGCACACGGCACACATCGGCACACGGCACACGTACATACATACCTGAATGCTTAACCCCGCTAACACGCGCAAGGTAATAAAGGGAGCGGGAGACGAGCTGAGGAAAGAGGGGGAAGCGCACAAGTACAACATTTGAGGGCAGGGATATCGGGAGATCGGTGGGAGTGAGAGGGCTTGGGGGGAGGAGGCATGGGAAGAGGGTGGGGGTGGGAGAGGTAAAAACCACATGGACACAGCTAGGACTTCCAGGAAAGAAGTCGGTATTTCAGAAAAGTGGATCTGGGGTGAATTAACGGGGGTAGAAAAGATCAAGGTTTTGCATGGGGAAAGACAAGAGCTGGTGATGAACAGCTGTTTTAAAGACCTGGAGGGAGGAGTGGGATTGAAGAGAGTGAGGGAGTTTGTTCCAGAGGCAGGAGAAAAGAGGAATGAAAGAGTGAAGGTGAGCATAGAGTCTTGATTTTGGGAATTTCACCAGAAAAGGGTTGCTGGCAGATCTTGTGCGTCCTGCAGGAATATTTGGGGGGCAGAACATGACAGGGCTGGGGGGGGGTGGGGGCTAGGCCAGACAGGATGCTGTCGAAGACAGCAAGACCACCAACTTACCTGCGGTGAATGAGTGAAAGGCCCTTGGAGTTAGCTTCATCACGGGAGATTCCAATGATTCTGAATACTTTGGTTTCTACAGCGTGAAGCCGAGCTAGGTGTGGGGCAGGAGCACCGGCCCAGAGGGGAGAACAGTATTCCATTGAGCTGCGGATGAAAGCCTTGTATTTGGTGAGGAGCTGAGGTGTGCCAAGGAAGGACCTCGCACGACGGAGGATGCCCAGTCGGCCACTGGCTTTGGAGGCCAGCTTGGAAATGTGGTTTTCCCAGGAAAGATCATGGGAGATAGTGAGACCCAAGAGCTTGAGTGACAGAACTGCTTGGAGAGGATTGTGGAGAAAGTTGATTGGAAGGTTGTCCAGACGGTCTTTTCGGAGAGACATAGTGAGCGTGTGAGATTTGTCAGGATTGAAAGACATGTTCCACTTGTTTGCCCAGTCTGTGATTTTGTCCAGGTCTGCAGAGAGTGAGGAGGCTGCAGACTGCCGATCTGAGGTATGAGGAATGGAGCGGCAGAGAGTGGAGTCATCAGGAAAGAGATAGAGAGGATTTTCCAGAGAGTCGGAGAGATCATTGATGAAGACCAGAAATAGCACAGGGCCCAGAACACTACCTTGGGGAACTCCAGCCTGAACAGGAAGAGGAGATGAGAGAAACCCATTCAGGGCCACACGTTGACTACGACCAGAGAGGAAGTCCGCCAGCCATGCGTGGAGATTTCCATGGATACCATAGGAGGAGAGTTTGGTGAGCAGAGCGGGGTGCCAGGCCGTATCGAAGGCACGTGATATGTCAAGGGAGACAGCTTTAATTTCCTGTTTGATATTGAGGACCTCCATCCATTGTTGAGACAGCAGAAGCAGCATGTCCAGAGTTGAGTGACCTGGTCTGAATCCAAATTGATGATCAGAGATCGAGCCATTAGAGAAGAGGAAGGATTTGATATCCGAAGCAATTATGGATTCCATGACTTTGCTGATAATTGGGAGCAGTCTGTTTGGTCTGTAGTTGCAAGGATCTGTTTTTGCACCTTTTTTGTGTAAAGCGGTTTCTTAAGTTTATAAAAAGATTAGGACTTCATAATAATAATAATAATAATAATTCATTTATTTTGTATAGCGCTTTTCCAGAAGCCCAAAGGCGCTTTGATATTCGATATTCATTAATAAGATATTCATTGCCAGGCATCTATTATTCCTGGTCTAGAGGGTATCATGAGAGAGGGATTCAATGCAAGTTATTTTATGAGGACAAATTGTCCCATGTGTTGGCACATGTAATGTTGGTGGATGTTACAGAACCCACTGTATTTCGTAAGAAATAGGCCATTGTGTCCCTAACTGCTACCCTCATGTGCATGGCGCACTGCATCAGCAGCACAGTAGCATCCTAGTGATCCTGTAAGCAGCAGTCAGTGTGTTCGGTCAAATGAATGAAAATTATTATTTTTTAAATAAAAAAGATGTGTGTGTATGTGTGTGTGTGTGTGCGCTTGTGCACAGTATATATATATATATATATATATATATATATATATATATATATATATATATATATATATATATATATATATATATATATATATATATATACATATATATATATATATATATACATATATATTGTTACGGATCGCGGTTTAGATGTTATGATGGGCCGAGCGGATGGTCCAACCGCGACCGTTACAGGATCCCCAATTGGCCCGATTCCACCCGACGTTGACCAGATCGCACCACAGATATTCAATCGGGAAACCTCTAAAGCGACCGAAAGAGAAGGAAAAGAGAAAAAGACAGAGTACGGAGGAAGAACAGATTTATTATACACACACAAGCAATGGATGGAAGAAGCAGTCACACAGTGAATCGTTAACTTATACTATTCAATTTACTTAACCCCAGGACAACATTCAAGACAGACGACGTTCACACTTACACGGGGGAAATTGCAGGCAGGGATGGCGGAGGTGGGTTGCTGGAGAGGGAGGCAGGGTCAGGTCCCTGCAACCGGCAGGGCTGGAGGTAGCAGCTCCCACTTCTTCGCGTTTTTTGGCGGGAAAACCCTCGGTCGCGTCGACGCTGCTGATGCTGTAGACGTCACGCGCTGGCTCGGTCACACCTGCTCCTCTCCTTCTGGTGGAGCCGTCTCCCTCCTCTCAGCGCGTCTCTCTCCAAAGGTGGTTTCCTCTCCAAGTACCTCTCCTTCTTGGCTTGGAGCGTCTCTCATCTCACAGCTCACAGCTCAGCTCACAGCTCCTCTCGCATGTCACCTCTTCGCTCATCTCCCATCTGCCGAAGCAGTCCCTTCCAGTCGCTTTTATTACTCGGGGCGGAATCAAGCCGCCGGCTGCGAGGGCACGCCTACCGGGTCGCTAACCGCGGTGCTGGTTGGCTGTTAGGGCTGTCCGATTCCTCCATTGATCATGACGACGTGCCACGCCTGTGAGTTGGCGGCTCCTACCCCCCTCTTTTCCGAGATGAGCACATAGGCAATGGCGGCTTGCGGGATTGAACACCACTCGCACCGCTTTTGAAAGGAACTTTGGGAGAGCGGAGATGATTGGGGAAATTGAAAGGGCCTACGCTTATTTTGTTTGATACAATGCAGAGTCAATCTAGTGGGAAACACATATTTAGCCTACATGGAATAAGGAAATAAACTATTTAAAAAGATATATCGTGGCCTGTGTGTAGGTTTCATGGAATTAACTAGGAGGACGGCTGCGACCATTATTTACATTACGAGGGTGTTACACACAACAAGACCATACTTTTCACATTCGTTACACTTCCTCCAAAATTGTTACACTCTTCAAAACCGTTACACTTCTCAAATTCGTTACAATATATATATACAGAAGGACACGCCATTGCTGTGGTGTGCGACTCTGTCCTGCGGGTCAGTTATAGGGGATATTTTTTTCTGCCTGTGGGCATGAGAGATAAAGAGGAAATACTTGGAGACAAAGTGTTTTATAGGAGAAGCAAAGCAGTAGCAATTCAGATACAGTATTGAAGAAGGGAGAGAGGAAGAGATAGAGGGAGTTTTGCCACTGAGTGCTGGAGAGTTTCCAGGGCATTGGGCTTTTTCAATACCAACCTGCTGCGCCCCCATACCGGTGCACACGTACCACATATCTATACCTATCTGCATCTGTGGTAGACGTGCTGGCATAAGTGAAGCCACTCCCTCTATTATCTGCTGTTGTGTTTCTATCTGGCTCTCTTGAGTCCCTCTTATAGGGGACTCCCATCCCCTATAAGAGGCTGAAAAGGAGGGTTTCACCTAAAACTTGGGTAATTTATTTTTAAATCTCAGAAACTGTGGGGAAATGGCCGTCAGTCTCCCACGGGGCTATTTATTTTTGATAATGACATCAAAAAAATATAATAAGTTACGGTCCTGTACTTACCAATGTATTCAGTCAGGGCAGCGTAAGACAGTGTTGGGTAATGAGAGGAAACTACCAAGACTATCACCTGCAATCCTTTTCCAGACATTACCCGTGACTTTGGCTCACAAAATTATGCACAAATAAGGAGAAATGAAGAGTTACCACGGTGCTGTAAACACGAGTGTGAAGAGAGCATTCAAAACCAGCAGAGTCAGGTGCTGATTGGTTGGACGTTGATCAGCACACGCTGTTCTCATTGGCTAAGCACGCAGCTCAGAGAAAAGATGACACTGATGCAGGTTTGAACCACTTGATGGATCTTAATCTCTTTTTTGTTTAAAAAGAAAAAGAAAAAATTCTGACAGGAGAGAGGGAGAGAGGGTGTTGTAACAAAGCAGCGCTAATCAAGGTATGATTGTACCCATGTACTGTGCAGAAGTGTTAGGCCACTATATTTTTTGGTAATATTCAATTCATATCTTGGAGGTAATACAAACTCACACCATGCTCAGGAAATGAACCTCGACGAAACTCGATAATCATTTTACACCAAGAAGGCAATTCCCAGAGAGAAATATCCCGCAAAACAAATATTTCCAGATGTGGCATACAGCAACAACATGGAGCATCTAGAACGTCACTCAGGGGAGCGCACACCTCCACATGGTGAACAGTTTATGTTTTGTATCCACCGATAGGCCGGATCTGGATTCGGACCTGAACCAAAATCGAATCGGCTTGTTCTTGTCGCCGAACCAACTCGTCCACCAAGTTTTGTCATAACTCGTCCATAACTTTTTAAATATCATGTTATAAATCGCTTTTCACCCGATCTCTCAATGGTGAAGAATCACTAAAAAAATTAAATAATTCTCATCTCCGAATCCATTTTCAGATTTTCACTAAAATCGAATCGATTTTGTCTTGTCACACAGCCAACCTGTCCACCATGTTTCGTCCAAGTCCGTCCGTAACTTTTTGAAATATCTGGCTTTTTCGGTTTTAACCCTATCACTCAATGGTGAAGAATCACTTAAAAATTAAATAATTCTCATCTCCGAATCCATATTCAGATTTTCACTAAAATCGAATCGATTTTGTCTTGTCACAAAGCCAACCTGTCCACCATGTTTCGTCCAAGTCCGTCCGTAACTTTTTGAAATATCTTGCCTGCAATCCTTTTCCGATAATCGATATATCGATTTTAACCCCATCACTCAATGGTGAAGAATCACTTGCAAAATTCTCTGATCCGGATCCAGATCCAGATCTCAAAATCAAATAATTTCGTCCTTGTCACATACGCTACCCCTCCACCAGGTTTTGTCCGAATCCATCCACAACTTTTTGAGATATCCTGTTCACAGACAAACAGACAGACAGGGGTGAAACTTCAATGGTGGAGGTAACAATACAGAAGCATAATGTGACTGGAGAAGTTGAAGATAGAAAACAGATTGGAAGGCCAAAGACAATCATCAAAACAGAGGTGCAATATTTGAAGATAATTTCCGTTAAGAAATATAATAAAATCACGTGATGAACCTACACAAAACGTGGCACAGGCATCAGGGAGCGGTTCAAGTGGACTCAAACTGCTGTTAGAAGGCGTCTTCTCAAAATAAGTCTCCATGGACAAGTTGCTGTCAAAAAGCCCTTTCTACATGAAGACAACAAAACCAAGAGACTGAAATATGCCCAAGAACATCACAGGTGGTAGGTATACTGATCAGTGGGATTGAATTCCCCCCACAAAGTCCTCACCTTAACATCATACAAGCTGTCTGGGATTAATTGGAAAGGAACAAAAACAAAAAACAACCAAAATCAAAACATGAATTGTGGGAAACTTTGAAGAATGCATGGAACAACATCCCAATGAAATTTCTCCTGAAATTGCAGGAAATCATTCCAAAATGGATATCAGCTATTTCAAATGAAAAAGGTGGTCAAACCAATTATTTAAATTTCATTAATTAATGTAAAATACAATTAACTTTTTTTTCTAAAATATGATCATTACATATATCACCTTTAATTTGTCAAAATATTCCAAAGTGACAATAAAAATATTTATTTTAAGGTGGCTGCTGGCTTTTGCACAGTACTATATGTATTCATGCAAGTTGGGTCACCTGATCAAGAGGTTAGTAAAACACCAAGAAGGTTTATTCGTGGAGCTGTACCAATAATTAACCTGGGGGTGCACCATGGGAATGTTGGGCCAAATGGCCTCATTTCCTTGTTTGAGAGAAACGTGTTCTCTCAGTATCATGTTGTCTCTTTTTTTTCTCCATGATTTTCAGATGTACGATGGAAAACTGATGGAAAACGTGAAAGATGAGGAAGTTGTTGTGGTAGGAGGAGACCTAAATGGACATGTGGGAAGGAGTATTGATGGTTTTGAGGGAGTTCATGGGGGTTACGGATATGGTGTGAGAAATGGAGAAGGTGAAAGGATTTTGGAGTTTGCTGATGGAGCTGATATGTTGATTTGTAATACTCAGTTCTAGAAAGAGGATAATAAGCTTGTTACATACATGTCAGGTGGGTCGACGACAACCGTTGACTACCTGATGGTGCCGTAGGCGAGATAGGGGGCACCTCCGGGACACAAAGGTGATCCCGGGGGAGGAGGCCGTTTCACAGCACCACTTGGTTGTCTGCGACATAAGGGTGAAAGGTGCGAGGAGAGCTCGGCAGGTGAAGTACCAACCATGAATGAAGGTGTGGAGGTTGAAAGAGGTGACAGTAAGGGAGGCATTAAAAGAGAGGCTGAGTAGGGTAGAGGATGATGTGGTTGAGCTTGAAAGTGGTTGGATGTCAATGAAAGCTAGTCTGTTGGGAGCCGTTGGTGAGGTATGTGGATGGGCAAAAGGACCACCGAGGCACTCGGAAACATGGTGGTGGGATGATGAAGTTGGAAAGAGGATTGACGAGAAGAGGAAGAAGTGCAAGGAGTGGCAGAAGACGAAGGGTATGGGAGCAGAAACAGCAGAGCATGAAAGTTATAAGGCAGCCAGGAAGGCTGCAAATAAAGAGGTGGCAAAGGCGCAGGAGGCATGTAGGAAAATGTTCGGAGAACGCTTGGATTCGGGAGAGGGTCAGAGATTAGTATTCAGGATTGCAAAGCAGATAGCGAAAGAGAGGTGTGATGTGATGGGGGTGAGTTGCTTGAAGGATGAAGTGGGACAAATCGTTGTGGACCCAGATAGAATTAAAGGAAGATTGAAAAGATATATGGAAATGCTGTTGAATACAGAGAATGAATGGGATGGCAACATAGAGAGTAACCCAGTTTTAGGACCGGCAGAGAAGATAACTGAGAAGGAAGTTGAGGAAGCCATAAAAGCAATGAAGAGTAGAAAAGCGGGAGGGCCGACGGGAGTTGTGGGAGATATGTTGAAGGCAGCAGGAAGTTGGGGTGTGAAGAGAATGGCAGAGATCTGTAATCTGGTGGTGAAAGAAGGCCGCATTCCAGTGGATTGGGAACTGAGTACCCTCGTCCCTCTATACAAGGGGAAAGGTGACCCTCTGGAGTGTGGCTCGTACCGAGCGATAAGGTTATTGGAGCATGGAATGAAGGTATTGGAAAGGGTGTTGGAGAGGAGGATAAGGAAGAAAGTGAAGATCGACGAAATGCAGTTTGGATTTATGCCAGGAAGAGGAACGATAGACGCGCTTTTTATTGTGAGGCAGTTGCAGGAGAAGTACATGGAGAAGAGGAAGAAGTTGTTTCTTGGGTTTGTTGATCTGGAGAAAGCATTCGATAGGGTTCCACGCAAAGTATTGACATGGGCAATGAGGAAGTTAGGAGTGGAGGAATGGTTGATCAGAGTAGTTGATCGAGTAGTTGATCGAGGGCCACGTGGTCAGGAGAACCTCGTCCCTTCGGGTTGCCCTGCCATCCCACCGTGAGCGCTGGCAGGGGGTACTTCAAACTAAGCTTAAGTGTCAAGTGTTAAGTTCCTCCTTGCCCTCGCAAGGGAAAGGCTAGGGTCAAGCTCTTCCAAATTTCCAAACACTAGAAATCGGACGTCTCAAATTAATTAACTAATTTGTTAATACATCTCAGTCGCCCGCGACCTCTCTAGCGCGGGCGTCGAACCAGTTCATTTCCGGGCGACCGGGCCGAGTATCGGCCCGGCCGTGGCCGAAGCCGTTGATTCCGCCGTAGCACGCTAACGCATAGGCTCGCGCGTCCCTGGTCCGCCGGGGCTCCGCGGGTGTCCTACCGTGCCCACGTCGCCATGTCTCACTGAATAAGAGAGTCAGACGTGGTGCCCGGGGACGGAGTTCGCTGTCTAAACATGGTAGCGCTAGGCCAGTGGGACCGCCGGGACCCACGTGCACTCACAAGTTGTTCTGCGCGTGGGCGGCAGTATCAGACCGGGGCGCCCAAACGCTCCCCGGCTAAAGTTCATCCTGAAAGCGCCCACATTGTGCGGACAAGCCCCACCAAGTCGAGGGCCACGTGGTCAGGAGAACCTCGTCCCTTCCGGTCACACTGTGCCTATCGGCCGGCCTCGAAGACCGAAATTGTGACTATGTCACCCGACGTGAATATGAAATATGTCGACGACCCGACTCGAATTGTGACTATGTGAGACGGAGTGTGGCAATGTACAAAAGAGCGCGCACAGCTGTAAGGACGAAGGACGGGAACAGTGGTGAGTTTGAGGTGAAGGTGGGAGTGCATCAGGGGTCGGTACTAAGTCCACTACTATTTGTAGCTGTGATGGAGGTGCTGGCTCAGAACGTAAAGGAGGGTTTACCGTGGGAGTTGTTGTATGCAGATGATCTGGTGTTGATTGCAGAAAGTATGGATGGACTGAAGGAAAAGATGAACAAGTGGAAGGAATGTATGGAGACAAAAGGTCTGAAGGTGAATATCGGAAAGACGAAGGTGATGGCAAGTGGTAAAGCATGTGGTGAGGTGGAAAGGACTGGGAAGTGGCCCTGTGCTGTGTGCAGGAAGGGTGTCGGAGTGAACTCCATTCAATGTACAATGTGCGCTGAGTGGGTTCATCAAAAATGTAGTGGTCTGAGAGGGTCATTAACCAGTGTGGCAGCTACATTCAAATGTAAGGTGTGCACAGAGGGAGCTGCAGATGGAGGAAATGTTGAGTTGGATCTTTGAGACGGCGTGAAGCTGGAAGGTGTGAAAACATTTTGCTACCTCGGAGACATGCTGAATGGAGAAGGTGGATCAGACTCGGCAACGGTTGCTAGAGTGAGATGTGCATGGAAGAAGTTTCGGGAACAGAGTGGCGTGCTGATGAGGAGGGGAGTGTCGTTGAAGCTGAAGGGAAAGGTGTATGCTGCATGTGTGAGAAGTGTTATGATTCATGGGAACGAGACATGGGTAATGAACGTAGAGCAGCAACGAAGGTTGGAAAGGGTGGAAATGCGAATGGTTTGATGGATGTGTGGAGTATCGTTGAGAGAGAGGAAGACAAATGATGAATTGCGAAAAATGATGGTAATATTGCCTGTGATTGATGCTGTGAAGAGGAACAGGTTGAGATGGTTTGGTCATGTGTTGAGGAAGGATGAAAGTGACTGGTTGAGAAGAGTGATGGAAATGAATGTAGAAGGAAGTAGAGGACGGTGAAGACCGAGAAAGACTTGGCTAAAGATGGTGGAAGAAGAAATGCGGGCAAGGGGGTTAACAAGGAGAGATGCAGAAAATAGGGCAAGATGGAGAAGATTGTAATGGGGACCGCAAGGCTAACCCCCGCTCTAGCAGGGAAAATGGCCTTAAAATGCATGTTGTGTTGTTGTTGTATTTTCAGATGTACACATGCAGCTCGGACACTACAGAGTGATTTTTTAATATTCCCTGTTTTCAAAATTTTCATACATTTTTTGCCGAAAACACTTAGACTCAGCACTCATTGATGAGCCTCTAAAAGTTTGACAAAATCCATTCTGCCATCTTTGTAAAAAATGCTGACACACACACAAATCTATCTCTCTTATAGTTATGAGATAACGATAAGAAACTATATAAATTTAAATATACTAGGGCATGCCCGTACGTGGGTGCCCGTTCCTTGCCAAAAAAAAAAAAAAACGCTACCCGAACGCTCTACCCCGCCCGTACGCCCGTAAACAAAAAAAACAACGCTCTTCGCTTCCGCCCTTCGCTCTGACTGAATTGGGAGAAATAATGCGCATAAGAAATCGAGAAATTATTATTTTCTCCGGAAGAAATCGAATTACGAACCGTAATGGCGCAGGCTCTCGGGCTCGCAACAACGCGTTCTGTGATTGGCTGCCGGAAGTGAAGTCTTCACTGTCGCAAATGTGAAGCGATGAATACGATGAATCGCAAATTAGTTTTTATTAGTTTTAAAACATAGTTTAACGGCAACATAGTTTGCCGACGGGAAATAAATGAATACGCTCTCAAATGTGCCATCCGAGGCAGAGTCTGTTCGCCACGTTCGGCACACGTGATAGCTCGCTGCTCTCTGATTGGTTGAATCGTTTTTTGGACATAGCTCGGTAACTACTTCTGCGATTAATTTAAAACCTTGAAAAGGAACATCCTCGGGTCCCCAGCAATATACCTGGCAAGTTTCAAGTATATCGGACCGGTAGTTGTCGAGAAACAGCGGTCACAGACAAACATACAAACATACAAACATACAAACAAACATACACACAGAGATTAGTGGAATTATAGATAGATATAACTATATAAATATATATGTAACTACATAAATATATATTTACATGTGTATATATATATATATATACATATATATAAATATATATATATATAAATATATATATATAAATATATATATATATATATATATATATATATATATGTATATATATATATATATATATATATATATATATATATATATATATTTACAGTATATATATATATATATATATATATATATATATATATATACAGTCACGTGAAAAAGTAAGTACACCCCATGTAAAGTTTTGACTTTTTCAACATAGTTCAACATACAGCTATTGGATCTTCATTTCAACAATATTGATAGATAAAGGTGATATAATATAACAAATATCATGAAACATTTACATTTTGTAGTCCATTGTATAATTTAAATAGACATAAATGCAAATTTCACATTTATCACAACTTCAAATACCTAAAATTAGAATCAGGTGCACCAGCTCAGGTGCAAATGATTAGAACATCGTCAGAGAGGATCTTGGAGGAACCTGTCTTATTTAAACCTCAGACATTTAGTTTGGTTTGCTCTTTGTTATTGAAGTGTGCGGCGTCACCATGCCAAGATCAAAAGAGCTCTCTGAGGCATTCAGAAAGAAGGTTATAGATACCTACGAGTCTGGGAAGGGATTTAAAAAGATCTCCAAACAATTTGAAATCAATCATTCGACTGTCCGAGAGATCATCTACAAGTGGAGAAGATTCCAAACAACTGCTAACTTGTTCAGGCCAGGCCGCCCCAGCAAGTTCAGCCTGAGAGCAGACCGCAAGATGCTGAAAGAAGTCTCGAAGAACCCCAGAATGTCATCACGGGACCTACAGGTAGCTCTTGCCACTGTTGATGTCAAAGTGCACGAGTCTACCATTAGAAAGAGGCTGCACAAATTTGATCTACATGGGAGGTGTGCCAGGAGGAAACCTTTGCTGTCCAGAAAGAACATCAGGGCAAGACTAAAGTTTGCCAATGAACACCGAGTCAAAGACCAGCACTTCTGGAACAATGTGCTCTGGACAGATGAGTCAAAGGTAGAGCTATTTGCCCACAGTACCAGAAGACATGTTTGGCGAAAACCAAAGACAGCATTTGACCACAAGAACCTGATACCAACTGTAAAGCATGGTGGTGGAAATATTATGGTTTGGGGCAGCTTTGCTGCATCAGGGCCTGGGCGGCTCACCATCATATAATCCACTATGAATTCTTCATTGTACCAGAGGGTGCTTGACGATTATGTGAGGCCATCTGTCAGAAAGTTGAAGCTCAACCAAAGGTGGACCTTGCAACATGACAATGACCCTAAACATACCAGTAAATCCACCAAGGAATGGCTAAAAAGAAAGAAATGGAGGGTTTTGCAATGGCCAAGTCAAAGCCCGGATCTAATTCCCATCATGATGTTGTGGAGGGATTTGAAACGAGATGTGCATGCCAGTGCATCTTGTGTGCTTCCCACGCGGGGTGGTTATACCACGGATACAACCATCAAACTCCTAAAAGCCTCATAGACCAGAGCTGAGTGCCGGCCGATACAAATACAAAGAACATTATATTATTTCTTTTTCATTCTCTTGTGTTGTATACGATACTCAATCTCAGCACGGGAAGGTTCAACTCGACCCTTGTCGGTCTTCCTTTCATCGTCATCGGCTAAACAAGCGAGGAAAGGACAAGACAAGGCTTCCTGAGGCTCGTTTGCACGGCATGCTTGAGGCCTCCTTTCCTGCTTCCTGAGGCTCGTTTGCACGACGTGCTTGAGGCCTCCTTTCCTGCTTCCTGAGGCTGGTTTGCACGACATGCTTGAGGCCTCCTTTCCTGCTTCCTGAGGCTCGTTTGCACGACGTGCTTGAGGCCTCCTTTCTTGCTTCCTGAGGCTCGTTTGCACGACGTGCTTGAGGCCTCCTTTCCTGCTTCCTGAGGCTCGTTTGCACGACGTGCTTGAGGCCTCCTTTCCTGCTTCCTGAGGCTCGTTTGCACGACGTGCTTGAGGCCTCCTTTCTTGCTTCCTGAGGCTCGTTTGCACGACGTGCTTGAGGCCTCCTTTCCTGCTTCCTGAGGATCGTTTTGCACGACGTGCTTGAGGCCAACTCTCCTGCTTCCTGAGGCTCGTTTGTACGACGTGCTTGAGGCCTCCTTTTCTGCTTCCTGAGGCTCGTTTGCACGACGTACTTGAGGCCTCCTTTCCTGCTTCCTGAGGCTCGTTTGCACGACGTGCTTGAGGCCTCCTTTTCCTGCTTCCTGAGGCTCGTTTGCACGACGTGCTTGAGGCCTCCTTTCCTGCTTCCTGAGGCTCGTTTGCACGACGTGCTTGAGGGCTCCGAGTGCTTCTGCTCACTGAGGATCTCACCTTCGAAAGTGTTGCGTTTACATTCTGTATGCCTGGCCATCTTAGCTGCTTAACATGCAGTGTAAACGAACCTTTTCTTTGTTATCAATGGTGATCTCAAGCTTGTGGAGGAGCTTGTATGTGTAATGTATTTGGGAGGACGACTCGGCCATCCTTGTGCTTTTACATGAATTACAATGACTTGGACCGGTGTGTACGGTGTGTACCCTGGTTAGAATAGGTACACCGTATCCCTGCGTGTCGTAAGAGGCGACTAAGAGGGTTGGCGTCAGGAAGGGTATCCGGCCATAAAAACATTGCCTCAAAAAGAGAACCATGACAATTACAACTACATATGGGCAGGGTACAGCCCGAAGTGGAGATCGGTTTCTGAGGTTTGGGACATGCAATGTAGGGACAATGACAGGGAGATCAGGAGAAGTGGTGGAAGTATTGATCAGAAGAAGAGTGGACATATGTTGTGTGTAAGAGACGAGATGGAAGGGAAGTGGTGTGAGAATGGTGAAGGGTAGGCAGGGACAGGAATACAAGTTTGTGTGGCAAGGGTGCCCGGAGGGCTTGAATGGTGTTGGTGTCCTGTTTTCTGAGGAGTTTGTAGACAGTGTGGTGAGTGTGACTAGAGTGAGTGATAGGTTGATGATGGTGAAAATGATGATTGGAAAGCTCTTGGTGAACGTCATCTCGGGATATGCTCCGCAGCTTGGTCGGAGCGATGAAGAGAAGGACAAGTTCTGGTGTGCGATAGAGAAGCTGATGGAAAACGTGAAAGATGAGGAAGTTGTTGTGGTAGGAGGAGACCTAAATGGACATGTGGGAAGGAGTATGGACGGTTTTGAGGGAGTTCATGGGGGTTACGGATATGGTGTGAGAAATGGAGAAGGTGAAAGGATTTTGGAGTTTGCTGATGGAGCTGATTTGTTGATTTGTAATACTCAGATCCAGAAAGAGGATAATAAGCTTGTTACATACACGTCAGGTGGGTCGACGACAACCGTTGACTACCTGATGGTGCATAGGCGAGATAGGGGGTGCCTCCGGGAAACAAAGGTGATCCCAGGGGAGGAGGCTGTTTCACAGCACCACTTGGTTGTCTGCGACATAAGGGTGAAAGGTGCGAGGAGAGCTCGGCGGGTGAAGTACCAACCGAGAATGAAGGTGTGGAGGTTGAAAGAGGTGACAGTAAGGGAGGCATTAAAAGAGAGGCTGAATAGGTTAGAGGATGATGTGGTTGAGCTTGAACGTGGTTGGATGTCAATGAAAGATAGTCTGTTGGGAGCCGTTGGTGAGGTATGTGGATAGACAAAAGGACCACCGAGGCACTCGGAAACATGGTGGTGGGATGCTGAAATTGGAAAGAGGATTGACGAGAAGAGGAAGAAGTTCAAGGAGTGGCAGAAGGCAAAGGGTACGTTAGCAGAAAAAGCAGAGCATGAAAGTTATAAGGCAGCCAAGAAGGCTGCAAAGAAAGAGGTAGCAAAGGCGCAGGAAGCATGTAGAAAAATGTTCGGAGAACACTTGGATTCGGAAGAGGGTCAGAGAGCGGTATTCAGGATTGCAAAGCAGATCGCGAAAGACAGGTGTGATGTGATGGGGGTGAGTTGCTTGAAGGATGAAGTGGGACAAATCGTTGTGGACCCAGATGGAATTAAAGGAAGATGGAAAAGATATATGGAAATGCTGTTGAATACCGAGAATGAATGTGATGGCAACATAGACAGTAACCCAGTTTTAGGACCGGCAGAGAAGATAACTGAGAAGGAAGTTGAGGACGCGATAAAAGCAATGAAGAGTAGAAAAGTGGGAGGGCCGACGGGAGTTGTGGGAGATATGTTGAAGGCAGCAGGAAGTTGGGGTGTGAAGAGAATGACAGAGATCTGTAATCTGGTGGTGAAAGAAGGCCGCATTCCAGTGGAATGGGAACTGAGTACCCTCGTCCCTCTATACAAGGGGAAAGGTGACCCTCTGGAGTGTGGCTCATACCAAGCGATAAAGTTATTGGAGCATGGAATGAAGGTATTGGAAAGGGTGTTGGAGAGGAGGATAAGGAAGAAAGTGAAGATCGACGAAATGCAGTTTGGATTTATGCCAGGAAGAGGAACGACAGACGTGCTCTTTCTTGTGAGGCAGTTGCAGGAGAAGTACATGGAGAAGAGGAAGAAGTTGCTTCTTGGGTTTGTTGATCTGGAGAAAGCATTCGGTAGGGTTCCACGCAAAGTATTGACATGGGCATTGAGGAAGTTAGAAGTGGAGGAATGGTTGATCAGAGTTGTGATGGCAGTGTACAAAAGAGTGCGCACAGCTGTAAGGACGAAGGACGGGAACAGTGGTGAGTTTGAGGTGAAGGTGGGAGTGCATCAGGGGTCGGTACTAAGTCCACTACTATTTGTAGCTGTGATGGAGGTGCTGGCTCAGAACGTAAAGGAGGGTTTACCGTGGGAGTTGTTGTATGCAGATGATCTGGTGTTGATTGCAGAAAGTATGGATGGACTGAAGGAAAAGATGAACAAGTGGAAGGAATGTATGGAGACAAAAGGTCTGAAGGTGAATATGGGAAAGACAAAGGTGATGGCAAGTGGTAAAGCATGTGGTGAGGTGGAAAGAACTGGAAAGTGGCCATGTGCTGTGTGCAGGAAGGGTGTCGGAGTGAACTCCATTCAATGTACAATGTGCGCTGAGTGGGTTCATCAAAAATGGAGTCGTCTGAGAGGGTCATTAACCAGTGTGGCAGCTACATTCAAATGTATGGTGTGCACAGAGGGAGCTGCAGATAGAGGAAATGTTGAGTTGGATCTTGGAGACGGCGTGAAGCTGGAAGGTGTGAAAACATTTTGCTACCTCGGAGACATGCTGAATGGAGAAGGTGGATCAGACTCGGCAACAGTTGCCAGAGTGAGATCTGCATGGAAGAAGTTTCGGGAACTGAGTGGCGTGCTGATGAGGAGGGGAGTGTCGTTGAAGCTGAAGGGAAAGGTGTATGCTGCACGTGTGAGAAGTGTTATGATTTATGGGAGTGAGACATGGGTCATGAATGTAGAGCAGCAACAAAGGCTTGAAAGGGTGGAAATGCGAATGGTTTGGTGGATGTGAGGAGTATCGTTGAGAGAGAGGAAGACAAATGATGAATTGCGAAAGATGATGGGAATAGAGCCTGTGATTGATGTTGTGAAGAGGAACAGGTTGAGATAGTTTGGTCATGTGTTGATGAAAGTGACTGGTTGAGAAGAGTGATGGAAATGAATGTAGAAGGAAGTAGAGGACGGGGAAGACCGAGAAAGTCTTGGCTAAAGATGGTGGAAGAAGAAATGCGGGCAAGGGGGTTAACAAGGAGAGATGCAGAAAATAGGGCAAAATGGAAAAGATTGTCATGGGGACCGCAAGGCTAACCCCCGCTCTAGCAGGGAAAATGGCCTTAAAATGCATGTTGTTGTTTGTTGTTGTTGTGCATGCAAGAAACCCCTCAAACATCGCACAGCTGAAAGAATTCTGCATGGAGGAGTGGGCAAAAATTTCTCCCAGTCGATGTAAGAGACTGGTAGACAGTTATAAGAAACGCCTATTTGAGGTTGTTTCTGCCAAAGAATACCTATTAGAGCCAAGGGTGTACTTACTTTTTCCACATGCGAAATTTGCATTTATGTTTGTTTAAATTATACAATGGACTACAAAATGTAAATGTTTCATGATATTTGTTATACTAGGGCATGCCCGTACTATATATAAGCTAGGACGTGCCCGTACGTGGGTGCCCGTTCCTTGCCAAAAAAAAAAAAAAAAAAAAAATTTGTGTAGGGGTGTGTGTGTGTAAACATCCTAGGGCGTGCCCGTACGTGGGTGCAAAAAAACATGCGTGCAAACAACAACAACAAAAAAAAACTTTGAAACCACGTGGCAGTAACGACCACAGAACCCCCCCCCCCTCTATTTACATGAATGGTTTGGTCCATTCGCAACGACCACAGAACCCCCCCCTCTATTTACATGCAATGGTTTGGTCCAAAGCGAACGGCTTGCAGTGTTTGGTAAAGAAATCGCCATAGCTCGGTAAGTACTTGTCCGATTAATATGAAACCTTGAAAAGGCACATCCTCGGGTCCCCAGCAATATACCTGGCAAGTTTAAAGTATATCGGACCCGTGGTTGTCGAGAAACAGCGGTCACAGACAAACATACACACATACACACATACACACATACACACATACAAACACACATACACACAGAGATTAATGGAATTATAGATAGATTATATCACCTTTATCGATCAATATTGTTGAAATAAAATCAAATAGCTGTATGTTGAAATATGTTGAAAAAGTCAAAACTCTACATGGGGTGTACTTACTTTTTCACATGACTGTATATATCTATATCTATGTAGTGATATATACATCGTTTTATATATATGTATATATATATATATATATATATTTTTTGTATCGTTTGATATATATATATATATATATATATATATATATATATATATATATATATATATATATATATATATATATATATATATATATATATATATATATATATATATATGTGTGTGTGTGTATATTTATATCGTTATATATATATATATGTGTATTTATATCGTGATATATATGTATATTTATATCGTTTACCTCTTTGTATTCTTTGTATCCTATTTATATCCTATTTATATCGTTTATATCGATATATTTATGTCGATTATCATACTATAATTCACCAAATGTCCGTCCGTCCGTTCGAAGGTACCGCAAAAATGGCTGAACCGATCGCAACGATATTTTGGGTGGGTATTCCTGGGACCCCTTGGAGTAAAATAGGCTATATTGTTTTTCCGAGTTTTCCAATTTTCCAGTTTTTCCAACACGATGGAATAATATTTACCGATATGAACAGTGATGTGGCTTTTGTTGAAATTCTACTTACCAGGAGAGATTAGATCGACTCCTGACAAACTCTTCCGATATAAACGTGCGGCTCCGAAGTAACATGGCAGCGTGTGCAAAGCGACCGAGAAACAGGTGCAACGGCCGCTTCCATGTTACAGATTCGGCGCGCACTCTTCACTCATAAACGTGCGACCAAGAAAGACGTGTAGCAGCCGCTTCCGTTTTGCAGAATTCAATCCTTTTTTCAAAATTGGCGCCATGTACTGTTTAGATTTTGATGATTTGCGTGTGATATGATTCAACGGATGTTTATATGAATCGTTTAAAATAACAAAAGCCTTCAATTTCTGATATTTTGCCTTTTCATTTGGGCCTCCCAATTGAAGCCCCGGCCGTAGGGCGGGTACCGTTGCTGCTATATATAATCACATCTCCATCTCTCTTCCGCGCTCACAATAAAATATATATATATTTATATATACCATCAGACCTGTATATATGTGTGCATATATATTTATATATGTATATATTTATATATATATTCATATAAAGGTAAACGTTCATATAAAGGTGCGCCCTACATCTGGCAAATAAAATACATTTACTTTTTCATGCAGCTGTATGAATCAAATTGGCGCCCTTTTATATGAAGTTTTCTTGAGCATTACTTGGTTCCTCCTAAGAACACAAGGGTAGTCCAGCATTCACACGAGATTTTTTGAATGCCCCTTATTTTGTATTGTTTGGCATTTTCTGCAAGCTATGGAATGTCCGTTCTTTTCTATACTTTGCCACATGGCACATACCCTTATATAAAGTGGCCTTTCCCTGGCATTTTACCCAAGAATAGACTTAGCTGACCATGTCGAGGTTGAAGGGCCGAAACGGGATGATGCTGAGGACCTCGACTGAGGATCCGGTCAGTGAGGCACACTTGTGACCTGGTGTGTTTTGAATATATATATATATATATATATATATATATATATATATATATATATATATATATATATATATATATGTATTACACCCTGTACACACATGAGTGATTAAAATTTGCCATCAATATTTGATTGTAAAAATTGAGCCTGGCCACCATGATAACAATGACTGTCATGATAACTATCATCAGAAGTATTCCCGTGTGTTTTGTGTTTATGGTTTAATGTGTGACCTGGTGTGTTTCACACCTGGTGTGTGACCTGATAACTATCATCAGAAGTATTCCCGTGTGTTTTGTGTTTTTGGTTTGATGTGTGACCTGGTGTGTTTTGAATATATATATATAAATATATATATATATTTATATATATATATATATATATATATGTATTACACCCTGTACACACATGAGTGATTAAAATTTGCCATCAATATTTGATTGTAAAAATTGAGCCTGGCCACCATGATAACAATGACTGTCATGATAACTATCATCAGAAGTATTCCCGTGTACAGTTACACCACTGCGGTAAAGGGCTTCGACACATAATTTTCACATGCCAATAATTATCAACTACTTAATGTCTCTGCCAGGATGGCAGACAGTGAAGTGTTACGTGCTCCTCCCCAAACCCCCTGGTCACGGTGTACCTCCGAGCCCTGAGAGGAGTCACGGCAGAAAAATGTGTTATTCTGTATGTCAAAGATCAATGGTGAAGCCACACCAATTGTTACCAACAAACAAATATTGTATTAAGATCACACAAGAACAACAGTACAACAATAATAGTAATCAAAAGTACAATCAATATATATCCTATGATGGTACCATCAGGTTCGTACAATATAACTCACTGTGCTCCAAGTAGCGAAAAGAAGAACATTCCCCAATGTCTCTATTCCGGCATCAAGCCCAAGTCGATCCGCTCCAGGGATCGTCAGAACGATGTCCAATCGAGACCAGAATCCCATTCGGATGACAGTCACAGTCACGCGGCCAAAGCTGCGCAAAGGTGCCCTCAAGGCGACGGGGAAATCCAAAGGCGCCCTCCAGGCGACTGGGAAATCACACCCTCGGGTATGGACGTTTCACGGCTCACAGTCGGCGAACCGCAAATTAACCTTCAAAATCCATGTTGCACACACACACACACCAGATAAACGTCTGAATGCGGTGAAAATGGCTGAAGCGAAGCAAAGACCTTGCGCGATGCGCAAAGCGCGTGAGTCAAAATGGCCGACGGCCCGTTCTCGAGGCGTAACGGCGCGACGATGATTCTCCTCGGAACCAACCGCCAAAACCTGACACGCAGGTTGATCTGTCACAGCGATAACAACTCTGTCGCAAGAATCCCTTTCCCGGGAAACCGGAAGTTCGCTAGTGACCTCTGTTCGTCAACGTTTGCTCCAGAACTCGAAGCAGCTCGGCCTTCTTGACGAACTCACTCGCTCCGCCTTCTTTTTTTTCTCTTCCTCCTCCTCGTCGTTCGGTTCCGGTTTCATTTAAAACGTTAATTTTTTACCTTTTGAAAATAGTAATATCTATTTCCCTTAAACGACAACAATAATAGTACATGGAATCAAAAATGTTTACAGTGGATGAAAACCACAACAATGGAAGTGACGAATCCGTAACAGAAGATGAAGAGGATATTCTCCTGTTCCTTTTGTTGTACAGAATACCATTTGCATGTACAATATATAAACTGGAACAATTTATTTTATCTTTGTCATTGTCATTCACCCGAATCTGTTGTGTAATGGTTTGATCATCCGCTCTGAATCTGAGAGGTTGGTGATTCTACTTCCTTGATTTAAAAACAATTGGTACGTGCTATTTAGCTCTTTCACGAGCCTCGATCTTGTATACAAAAAAAAAACAAAAAAAAAAAACAAGAAACTCCTTCAGCAGCACCAACGTATTATGGTACAGTACGTATTAGTACGTATATTAGCAGTACGTATTATGGTACATCAAAAACACATTGTCATTCGAAGTGTGACTGAGTCTAAAGAGCAATTCATGTTTTTTAAATTTTTATTCATTCATTCAGCAATTACTTTTTCGATTCATTTTTGAGGAAATTCCACTTTATGGTTTTGGAAAAGAATTCCTCATAATTCCACGTTTCCAGCTTTTATGCATAATTGCATATGCTCAAAAGCAAAGCAAGATGGCAACAAATGAGGAAACAAAGAGGTTGTGGAACAGTGACTGATAATGAAATTGCTCGTGAACAAAAACATTTCATTCTGGGTGAAAGAAAGATGGCGCCACACACTCGCGTATGCTGTGGAACTGAGGCATCTCACAAATTTGTGAGGGGACATCAAACCAATTGAAGTTCACAAGAGACCGACTGTCTGTACAATTTGGTGAACACATGTCTTTCCCCAAGCAGGAAGCTTATGGTTTGAGTGTTTAGTTTCTTGAATGGCTGTAAAACCATCGATACGCAGTATCACAGTGAACCGTTGCACAATACACCGAGATAAGCAATATACAGGTGACAGCCAGGTATGCTGTCTCAGGGTGTGGCTTTGTTGCACCATAATTCTTGCCCTCACATGGGAAATGTGACGGCCAACTTTAGTGGTGACGGTGTGGTAAGTTCTCGCTCATCAGGTCAGACTTGTCGCTTCATGATCTTCACGGCTCAGTTCGTGCAGCTCGGTAACGAGTACAAACAAGGGTCCAGGTCAAACGTGAAGCATCCTCATTTGAGGGAATATGAAGATTTGATACGGTGCATTAGAGAACACGAACTTAGTACAGAATCATTATCGCAACTGATACTCTCACGCACATTGCTTACTTGGCCTTGAAGTGGATTGTTATACCTTTTTGCTGCATGCACGCTGGTGCATGGACTAGACTTGCTGGAATTGTTGGGAATGCATCTTTTTTGGAGCACGCGTGCTGTTAAAGATTTGAGCCTATGCTAGTGCATCATTCATTCCAGATCTGCAGAGAGAACCTCATCCCAGGTGTTGACGTCCCCTCTCGTTCGCATCTATCGGTTTATGTTGATCGAGCTATTTCTTACCATTGATATTATGAAGTCCTATAAAGGAAATTCAGAAGGCCAATCCAGTGTACCTGTGCTGTGAGGTTTATTTTTATTTTTCTTGTCTCTAAGGTTTATTAAGGAACTTGTATATAAATTACACCTGCAGGATAAAGATTTTAGCCGAAGCATGAATTACTTTTTCCTTAAATTACAAAACTATTTGGTTATAGCAACTGATCTCCAAACAGAGTTTGTGGGATTCAAGCCGAGGATTTTCTTTTGATTTTTTTTGGATACAAGATGGAGGCTCGTGTAGGAGCTAACATTGTTAACGAAAAGACAAACTGACACATAAAACATTTGATAAAGGGAGCGGGAGAACAAGATGTAGAGCAGGGACATCGGGAGATCTGTGGGAGAGAGAGGGCTTGGGAGAGGGGGAGGCATAAGAAGGGGGAGGGGTGGGATAGATTTTTTTTAAAACACATGGATACTGCTAGGACTTCCAGGAAAGAAGTTGGTATTTCAAAAAGGTGGATGTGGGGTGAATTAATGGGGTAGAAAAGATCAAGGTTTTGGATGGGGAAAGATAAGAGATGGTGGTGAACAGCTGTTTTAAAGACCTGGAGGGAGGAGTGGGATTGAAGAGAGTGAGGGAGTTTGTTCCAGTGGTGGGAGAAAAGAGGAATGAAGGCGTGAAGGTGAGCGGAGAGTCTTGATTTTGGCAGTTTGACCATAAGAGGGTTGCTGGCAGATCTTGTGCG